>NW_027500847.1:0-44300 GCF_021521415.1 Bidens hawaiensis
TCTCTAGGACCCGGCACATAATTCCTAAGCACAAGATACGTTTCGTGTTTGTTTGTGAATCGTGTGTGACTTAACAAGTACATTTGTGATACGATACATGTGTGAACAATTATTTACGTGTCATGTATTAATAATGTACATCACTAGAAATTATTCCCTGCAAGGGCAATTTGGTCAAAACACGACAATCAATTAGCAATTACCATGTTTCATGCAACTTTACAAAATTCAGCAACTAATTTTCTTATTGACAGAATTCTACTTGAAAAACTAGTCTATTCCACCAATCATAGCATCTCAATTAATTTACCAAAAATCATCACAAAAGCATGTATGTCTTAGATTTCCAGAACATATTTTATTATATTTTTATTCCACATAGGTTTCTCACAATAATCAAATCATTACAGCAAACTCATAACAGTCAAATTCATGTGCAACAGAATTTTATTTGAAATTCCCGTTAAATGAAAAATCCAATAAATGCAAGACCACTTGGGTTAGGTTCCTAACTCAACAAGTCAACTTCCAGAAGTGGAACCAACCCAATTGGTCTCGTGGTTCATGAGATATAACATTTACAAAACAACCTAACAGCAGGTATAACAACTCAGCTTTGCACAACGTTTTTGTAAAATCATAAAAGTTAACTTTTACACGTCCAAAAATTGCAAATTTATATTCTTTAGAAACTAGACTCAACCTAGTTTACTGTAGTATCAATTATATCGACCAATTTTCACATTTACACCCCGTTACAGTCAATTGAACATCAACAACACAATCTGTCCAGAAACTGTTTGCAACAAAACTCAACATATTAACTATCTATGGACCATAATCCGCTCATATGACCTTATAGACACCATAATCATTATCCATGCACATCAAATACACATTACATCCATGATTAGGGTTTTACTTGAACTCAAAATCAAGAAACAAACGATTAACATGCAATAACACCAATACTAGCTATCAATTCAATAATCAATACATCTTTCAATCAAAACAAGACATATGAACATCATGTATATAATTTCCAGATTTTAGGGTTTATAATTATACCTTCCAAAGAATAAAAATAAGCAAGGGGAAGGTAGAAGATGACTAGAATCGGGTGTAGGATGCTTCAATTGTGAAAGATGAGATCAAACAATAGTAGTATGTTTGTGTATGAGGGCCGATCGCAAGGAGAGGGGGGGGGGGTAGGCTGCCGTCGGGTATGAGAGGAAGAGAGAAGAGAGTTTAGGGTTTAGGTTAATATTAATAATAATAATATAATACACTTTGGTCCCTTAACTTTCAAATGTTACTTTTCTAGCTTAATTAACTAGTTCTAGCACATTGAGTTAACATTTATACAAATGTTATCACATAACACATAAGTCTAACACATAATTATCACATAATTATTGTTTTGACGTTTTTCGTTTATTCACCAATTGTTTGCGTCAACTCGTTTGCGTTTCGGTGCAATTCGCGAAAGACTACACATGTAGTAAGTGTCAAGCGTCATTTAAACCCTAGTTTAAATGTAATGCGGTGTGCGTTATAGATTCAGTACTCTTTAAGTTTGAATTGACGGAGTTGAGTTAACGGAGTTAACCTAAAATTGACGATTGTCACATCGTTCCGGCAAATCTCCAAATAATCAATCTTTCAAGTTTATTACTTGAACGTGAGTAACTTCATACCCCGTTTTCTATCTTTTATTTTGGGGGTGACATTTCAACTTATCTAAACTAAATGTTTTATACTTGGGTCTTAAACCACAAACGTTGTTGTATACCTTACTTGAATAATTGCTCGATTTGGTGTTCTATGCTTATTTGACTATGTGTTTATCGCTTTTGAATGGTGGAACTATAAATCCTAGACCATTTGGCAACCCCTCATGGCAAGGTGTCATTAACGTAATGCAATTAACGATAACTATAAAATCCTAAACTATTTGGCAACCCCTTATAGTTGGGTGTCGCTAACTTGTTAGCGATAACTATTTATCCAAGTTTATAGCTATTATTTATGGTTTTGTATACTAGTTTTGTGGCTTTTCATACTATATATCTATTGTTCAAACTTATGAATTGCTCACCAACCTTTGTGTTGATAAACTTTATTTTATGAAATGTTACAGGTTTGCATCTAGGTTGATTATGGAGTTCGGTGAAGAAAACGTCACAAATACCGTTAGGATATTAGCAAAAATGAACAATATTTGATTTGCTATATTTTGTTGTATTTGAGTTATGAATATTTGGTTATGTGACATTTTCGATGTTGTGGAATAAAATGAGTTTGTTAAATATTGTCGCTTTAAATAGTGTCATGCGCTTATGAGCAATCGTTGCACCCCGGCATGTTCCGCCGCCTTTGGTCGGGGTGTGACAGATTGGTATCAGAGCCATGACAATTAAGATAGGTGGTTAGACGTAACGACCTAGAATATTTATGCTTAGGGTCCTATACTTGTGTTCATACGTGTTTACTCTATCTAATTGTTCATATCGCATGTTTATTTATTAACTTGTTTAAATTTGACCAATATCCTAAATGATCACATACACACACTTTCATAGTATTTCCAATGTATCCTTACCTTAAAACGCAAAAAGTAGATTTTCATTGTGTTTTATGGATTACAAGATTAACTTGGATCCCGTTGTTTCAAATCCCTTAAAGGTTGCGTTTATTTCGGGTTTGTAGCCATCATAGGAAACGAGAAATTATAAAATGACCATTTGACAAAAAGATTCCAAGAATCGAAGGTGATTTACTTACCTAGGATGGTTGAGTTATAATGCTCGTTTTCTAGGCCATAAATCGTGTTATAAATGTCAATACTTTAAGTAGTCGAATGCGAGCGTTCCGGTCGCCTTCCTAATTTTCGGTGTTAAAACAATAGAACTACGGTGATTTCGTGGACTAGTGTTTTGACATGACGTTGTATCTCGATTTATTGTGTTATTATCGTTATTTGAGTTGAAAACATGAAAAAGTTTCGGTGGTTCGTACACATGTTTAGACTCCAATATGTTGTTTTATAAAACTTTTTAGTGTTGGAATATCAAGTCATGGTGGTTCATGCATGATTTTTCCAACTCTATAAATCTCAAAATCTCAAATTTTTAAGCTTTAAATTCTCAAAAAAAAAAAAAAAAAAAAAACCATTTACTATTGTTTTCGGTTTTGTTATTTATAAACAAAGTTTTATATTTTATCTAACACTAACATCTTCTCCATACTAACTCTAGGATTCACAAATCAAAAATCGAAATCTTATTTTATTTTATACACCTTTATATTCATTTCCTTTTTACCCAAAAACTTATCCCATTTTCTTTATAATTTTTTAGCATGCCTCCGCTAAGACGCCAACCGCGCAAGAACTCCACTCGACGTATGGCCGCCATCATCTCCAAGCAAATGGACGCTGTGATTCCCGAACTAATAACCCAAATACAAGCAAACCAACCCGCACCCGTTGTTGCACCTATTGAGCCCAAACCCGCATCGTACCTGCTTAAACAATTTACTGGTGCCAACCCGTCTGAATTCTATGGAACCAACTGTGCGACTACGTTGTTGCAGTGGTTCGAATCTCTGGAGAATGTGTTTTTACACAGCGAATGCCCCGAAGTGAAAAAGACAAACTTCGCTTCAAGCATGTTTAGGGGAACCGCCCTAACATGGTGGGGTAGTGTCATGCACCTCCAAGGTACGGATGTAGCCATGGCTCTTCCATGGGCCGAGCTCAAGGCGCTGATGAAGAAGAAATTATGTCCTAAACACGAGCTCCAAAAGCTTGAGGTAGAATTTTGGGACCTAAAACAAGAAGGTGGTGATAACGCCGCTTACTCGCTCCGTTTCCACGAGCTAAGCGTTCTTGTACCTCACTTGGTCACCCCAACCGAACGTGAAATTGACAAATATATTGGGGGTTTACCGATGAAAATCCGGGACTCGGTCATGAGTAGCAAACCCGCGAACCTTTAGGAAGCCATCACGTTAGCCGGTTGGCTATCGGAAAATCACGTGAAGAAGGGTACCCTAACCCTTAAGGAAACAATCGAGAAAGCCAAAACCGAGCCCGCTCCCCAAGCCAAGATTGAACCCGCACCACAAGCTATAAACTACTCCAACTCCTCCCGACACAACAACAACAACAAGAAGAAGAAACCCAAGACTAATTATCGAAACTTTGCCGTCACCCAACCTCAACCACCACAACAAGCCCAAACTCTTCCCTAAAACCGAAAACCTTATATTGGTAACTCCCCACTATGTAACACTTGCCAACTTCACCACCCAACGAACTCGCCGTGTCGCCATTGTACAATTTGTAACCGATTTGGTCACTTCCCCAACACATGCCGATCCACCCAACGAAACCAACCCAACCAACCTAACCCACCAACCCAACCGAGAAACTTTCCCCAAAATGCCCAAAACCGCTATGCACCATACCCATCAAACCAACCCCAACAACCCCGAGCTTGCTTTAATTGTGGTGATCCCAACCATTTCCGCCAAAATTGCCCACGTTTAGCTTTTGCCAACCAAGCTCAAACCGTAACCATACCATACTACCAAACACAAGCTTACCAAGTTCAAACTTACCAACCCCAAATTCCACAACTCAATGCACCACTCATCCAACCTATCCAAACAGTCCAAGCACCACCTCCACCTCCACAACAAGCACATCAAGTCAACCATGGTAATCAAGGGCGGGCGTTTATGATGAATGCAAATCAAGCTCAAGTGGCAAACGATGTTAACGGTATGTTTTTGGTGAACTATCATTTGGCTTCTATTTTATTTGATACCGGTCCCGATAGAAGTTTTATTTCATTGAAATTTGAGTCGAAACTTGCGATGCCTCGAACTAAGCTTTCTCGACCGTTCTCTGTTGAAGTCGCCAATGGCAATTCTATTACCATCAATTCCGTCGTCCGCGATTGCTCTCTTATTCTTTCTAAGCTTAAATTCTCCATCGATCTCATCCCGATGTAAATGGGTAGCTTCGATGTCATAGTAGGCATGGATTGGTTGTCTTTGCACCGTGCCGAAGTCGTTTGTTTTGATAAATTCATTCGCATTCCGCTTGTCAACGGCAAGGTTCTTAAGGTCTTTGGAAACACAACGTCTCGAAGGCTAAATCTCATGTCGTGTGCTCAATCGCAAAAGTACTTACGCCAAAAGTACGTTCCGTTTTTAGCTCTCTCGGTGACAAAAGACAAAAAGGAAAGAAAGATCCAAGATATTCCTATTGTTCATGATTTCCTTGATGTCTTTCCCGATGATGTTATCGGTCTTCCTCCCGTTCGTCCGATTGAATTCCAAATCCATCTTGTGCCCGGCGCGATGCCCGTGGCCAAGGCTCCTTATCTTCTAGCCCCATCGGAAATGCAAGAACTATCAAACCAACTCGAAGAACTTTCCGATAAAGGCTTCATTCGTCCAAGCTCTTCTCCTTGGGGCGCTCCTGTTCTCTTCGTGAAGAAGAAGGATGGTTCATTTCGTATGTGCATCGATTATCGAGAACTCAACAAACTTACTATTAAAAATGTTATCCATTGCCACGTATCGACGATTTATTCGACCAACTTCAAGGCGCAACTTGTTTCTCCAAAATTGATCTTCGAGCAGGTTATCATCAATTGCGTGTTTGCGAAGAAGACATTCCAAAAACCGCTTTCCGTACTCGATATGGACATTTCGAATTTTTGGTTATGCCCTTCGGGTTAACAAATGCACCCACGGTGTTTATGGACCTCATGAACCGCGTTTGTAAACCATTCCTTGATAAATTCGTTATTGTCTTTATTGATGACATCCTTATCTTCTCTAAATCCAAAGCCGAACATGAACATTATTTGCGTTCCATTCTCGAGCTCCTTAGAAACGAACAACTCTATGCCAAATTCTCCAAATGTGAATTTTGGCTCGAGGAAGTTCAATTTTTGGGACATATCGTAAACGACAAAGGTATTCATGTTGATCCTGCTAAAATTGAGGCTGTTAAGGATTGGAAAACTTCAACGACTCCCACGGAAATTCGATCCTTCCTCGGTTTGGCCGAATATAATCGGCGTTTCATTCGGAATTTTTCCAAGATCTCTTTGCCTCTTACCTCTCTCACCCATAAGGGACAACCCTTCGATTGGGGTTCGAAGCAAGAGTAAGCCTTTTGTACTCTCAAGGACATGCTTTGCAATGCTCCTATTCTAACTCTTCCCGATGGAAACGACGATTTTGTTGTATTTTGTGATGCATTCCATCAAGGACTTGGTTGTGTTCTCATGCAACGAGGTCAAGTCATTGCATACGCATCAAGGCAACTTAAGGTCAACGAGAAGAACTATACGACTCACGATCTCGAACTTGGTGCCGTCGTTTTCGCTCTCAAAATATGGAGACATTACCTTTATGGAACAAAATGTGTGGTTTTTACCGATCATAAAAGCCTTCAACACATTTTTGACCAAAAAGATCTCAACATGAGACAACGACGATGGGCCAATTACTTAGTGATTACGACTGCGAGATTCGCTACCACCCCGGTAAAGCGAATGTTGTCGCCGACGCCCTAAGTCGAAAGGTTAATGTTAAATCCGTTCTGCTTCTAAGCGTCATTGTTCAAACCGATCTTCAAATTCGTATCTTTCAAGCTCAACGCACCTCCGTTGAAGAAGGTAACATGTATGACGAAATGTCATGTGGAGCCGAACTTCAACTCGAAACCAAACCCGATGGTCTTTTGTTTTCTCAATCGTTTGTGGGTTCCCGATCGCGATGACCTTCGTACTTGTATTCTCGACGAAGCTCATAATTCGCACTATTCCGTTCATCCTAGTGCGGATAAGATGTACTTCGATCTTCATGCTACCTTTTGGTGGCCGGGTATGAAAAAGGACATAGCGTTGTTGTATCTAAATGTCTTACTTGCTCGAAAGTCAAAGCCGAACATCAAAGACCTTTTGGTCTACTCGAGCAACCACCGATTCCCGTTTGGAAATGGGAAGACATTGCTATGGACTTTATCACCAAATTACCCAAAATCCAAAAAGGCAACGATAGCATTTGGGTGATCATCGATCGATTAACCAAATCTGCTCATTTCATTCCGATCGGCGAGAAGTATTCTGTCGAGCAGCTTGCTCAAATCTATGTTCGGGAAATAGTGTGCCGACACGGTTTGCCATTGTCTATCATCTCCGACCGCGATGCCCGTTTTACCTCTCATTTTTGGCGTTCACTTCAAGAAGCTTTGGGAACACGTCTCGATCTTAGCACCGCTTATCATCCTCAAACGGACGGTCAATCCGAACGTACAATCCAAACACTCGAGGATATGCTACGAGCATGTGTTCTTGATTTCGGTGGGAATTGGGATTCTCATCTTCCGTTCATCGAGTTCTCCTACAACAATAGCTACCACTCTAGCATTGATGTGGCTCCTTTTCAAGCTCTTTACGGTCGTAAATGTCGTTCCCCGATTTGTTGGAACGAAATCGGTGAAGCTCAAATCACGGACCCGAAATGGTCCAAGAAGCCACCGACGTCATTGATCAAATCCGTAAAAATCTCCTAACCGCTAGAAATCGTCAAAAGAGTTACGCCGACAAACGGCGAAAACCGATCGAATTTAATGTTGACGATCTTGTCCTTCTAAAATTATCTCCTTGGAAGGGGGTAGTCCGTTTTGGAAAGAAGGGTAAACTAGCTCCTCGTTTCGTTGGTCCTTTTAAAATTCTTGAGCGTGTTGAGAAAGTAGCGTATCGACTTGAACTACCGCAAGAACTTGTCGGTGTTCATCCGACATTTCATGTTTCGAATCTCAAAAAGTGCCTAGCCGAGGGTAATCTTCATATACCCCTTGATGAAGTTCATGTTGATGAGTCTATGATTATGGTTGAACGACCCGTAGAGATTATGGATCGCAACGAGAAGAAAACCAAGCGTAGTCGTATTCGGTTAGTAAAAGTTCGTTGGGAATGACAGCGTGGCGCGGAGTTTACTTGGGAGCGAGAAGACGCAATGAAAGAGAAGTATCCACATTTGTTTGCATCGTCGTCTTCATCTTAATTTCGGGACGAAATTTCCTAAAGTAGGGAATACTGTGACATTCGTCAATTTCGGGTCACTTTTGTTATGTAAACCCGACCCGTTTGTAACCCGAACATTTCAAATATATAAAATATTGGATCTTGTCATTTAAAATATATAAAATATATAAAATATTGGTTTTTTTATATTATGCATTGTTTGACCATTTAAACATACTCATTTTTATGCAAACCATAAAAGAATCTTTATACCCAACCCTTCACTCCTTCCCTATATATACACACCCATCTTCTTCATTTTACTCTTGCTACATCTCCAAAAACTCTCTCAAAACTCCATAGATTCAAGGTTGTTATTTTTTATGTATTCTTGAAGTTTTGACTTCTCAAGTCAAACTAACTATAGTCTTTCATTCTAACTTGTTCATCTAACATTACTAACTCTTGAATATGGTGGTACAACATATATATAATACACACCCCTTGTTTCCTTTATTTGTTACTTCACCGACTTTGGTTGGTTAAGTTTCGAATGTCATAAGGCAAGGCTTCATGGAGGACTTCGTGTTCTTGATATATATTTACACACACATAACTTATTATACATATCACTTATGACTAACTTCTAACCCTTTAGTTTGTTCATCTTATTTACAAGTTCCATGGCGTGGGTTTGTATAAGACTAACCTCGGTTTAACCGAAACTAGTCCAAACCGGAAACCGAACTTTTGTTTACTAGTTTTGTTAAAATAGTTGTTTAAACATGTTTGTTGCTAGATTTGAGTTTCAAAAATCATTTTTACAAGTTCTTTGATATTAAGCATATGGAATCCATCTAGGAACTCGTTGGGAGATGGAAACCGAACTAAACCGAAACTTTTGCTTAAAAGACTTGTAGTTAACTTTTTTTGTTGTAAAATTTAAGTTTTCTTCATTTATAAACCAATATACAAGTTCTATGATATTTGGGCATGTAGAAACCATCTATGAACTATTTGTGAGATGGAGACCGAACCAAACCGAACTATACCGACTTTTACTCGCTTAAGACACACAAGTGTGTTTTTAGCTATCAAGACTTGTATATTTCTTTAAAAAATAGTTTACAAACTGATTTTAATTATTTTCTTAAGTACTTGGAATAGTTGGATCCAACTTGATCTCATAACATAGTTTGGACCGACAAAACCGAACACTCGCTTAACGTGCGTTGTTAGTTCTAAACAATAGATCTACATACTTGGTTAAGTGTTAGTATGTTTTAATGAGTTATCTCATAACAATTAATATTTTGGAAAGTTGACTTCGGGTTTGACCATTTGTCAAGACCCGAACCGACAACCCGAACACTCGTTAAAAACCCGTTTTAGTATCTTTAGCCTAATGGAACTTGCATTTTAGCATTTTCCCCACCTTATTACTTAACATTGGTTAAGTAAATATTAAGGTTAGATACTTTAACCCGTTTGAGCAAACTTACATTTTTTAAAAGGGTTATTATTATAAATTCTTAAATAGTTACATTTTAAACCTTGAACTTTAATTGATTAGTTTTTGCAACAATTATTTTATTTAAAGATCTTCAAGACAACCTTTCTAAATCCAAGACTTTCTTTTATTTAGGATTCATACGTTAAACTCGTCGTTCCGGCAAATCTCTAAATAATCAATCTTTCAAGTTTATTACTTGAACGTGAGTAACTTCATACCCCGTTTTCTATCTTTAATTTTGGGGGTGACATTTCAACTTATCTAAACTAAATGTTTTATACTTGGGTCTTAAACCACAAACGTTGTTGTATACCTTACTTGAATAATTGCTCGATTTGGTGTTCTATGCTTATTTGACTATGTGTTTATCGCTTTTGGATGGTGGAACTATAAATCCTAGACCATTTGGCAACCCCTCATGGCAAGGTGTCATTAACGTAATGCAATTAACAATAACTATAAAATCCTAAACTATTTGGCAACCCCTTATAGTTGGGTGTCGCTAACTTGTTAGCGATAACTATTTCTCCAAGTTTATAGCTATTATTTATGGTTTTGTATACTAGTTTTGTGGCTTTTCATACTATATATCTATTGTTCAAACTTATGAATTGCTCACCAACCTTTGTGTTGATAAACTTTATTTTATGAAATGTTACAGGTTTGCATCTAGGTTGATTATGGAGTTCGGTGAAGAAAACGTCACAAATACCGTTAGGATATTAGCAAAAATGAACAATATTTGATTTGCTATATTTTGTTGTATTTGAGTTATGAATATTTGGTTATGTGACATTTTCGATGTTGTGGAATGAAATGAGTTTGTTAAATATTGTCGCTTTAAATAGTGTCATGCGCTTATGAGCAATCGTTGCACCCTGGCATGTTCCGCCGCCTTTGGTCGGGGTGTGACAGATTGGTATCAGAGCCATGACAATTAAGATAGGTGGTTAGACGTAACGACCTAGAATATTTATGCTTAGGGTCCTATACGTGTGTTCATACGTGTTTACTCTATCTAATTGTTCATATCGCATGTTTATTTATTAACTTGTTTAAATTTCACCAATATCCTAAATGATCACATACACACACTTTCATAGTATTTCCAAGGTATCCTTACCTTAAAACGCAAAAAGTAGATTTTCATTGTGTTTTATGGATTACAAGATTAACTTGGATCCCGTTGTTTCAAATCCCTTAAAGGTTGCGTTTATTTTCATTGTGACTTCCACCTGCGTTATCTACAAAACGGCACCAAATTTTTTATAACCAAAACGTCTCCATAAAGCCCGGGGGGGGGGGGGGGTGCCTCCGGCTTTATCCACCATAAAGCCTCCAGTACGCATGGTCTAAGTACCACTTAATTATATATATAATTGTGTATTGTGTTTTCTAACCGTGTATGTTTAGATTTCATTTCAAACTTGATTTTTTATTTAAGAGTTAAGTGTCATTTTAGTACCTGTGGTTTGGTCAACTACGCAATTTTGGTACTTATTTTTTATTTTGTGCAAATGGCTAACTCAGTTTCAAAAAACGTGTATTTTTAGTACTTTTTTTCTAACCTCGTCTATTTCTTATGTTAAGTCAGAGATAATTTGGTAACTTCGTTATTTTTTTTGTTTTTTCCTTTTCTTTTAAACGCTTATATGTTGTAAACCCCAAATCCACAATCATAACATCAAAATCCAAATCCTAAGTCCCCAAACCCTTTCTCTATATCATCATAGGGTTTGAAGTTTTAAAATATTTGGGGATTTAGGATTTGGATTTTGATGTTTTGATTTGGGGATTTATGGTTTACAAGCTATAAACGTTTAAAAGAAAAGAAAAAAACTAAGAAAATAATGAATTTACCAAATTATCCCTGACTTAACGGAAAAAATAGACGGGGTTAGAAAAAAAGTACTAAAAATGCAAATTTTTGAAACTGAGGTAGCCATTTGCACAAAAAAAAAATATGTACTGAAATTGCGTAGTTGACCAAACTACAGTGTATGACCCTAACCCATTTATAACATTTATAGGAGTAAACATACACTCGTTAGGACTTAAAAACCATGTCTAATTAAAACTTTTGCGGATGACGTGATAACATGACACGACATACATAACTAGTAATGGAAATTTTACAAATTTTATATTTATATGATACGAAGACTATACTAGACTGTCTTCTAAAATGAATTATTATAGCGGAAGCTTGTTTGGTACGGTTGTGTTCAGTTCTTCGACAACTTGACCATCAATCCATGTCCTTCAATTAAGTTATAACCTATCATGGAAATTCACCATAACAATTAGTCATACATACTTTACATATATCTACTTGTAATAAACACAAGTATACTTAACCAATTCATTTATATTTCCCTATAATTGCCTTTATATAATTTTTCTTTTTAAACATTAAAAGGATCTAAGTGTTATCACTTAGTATTATCCCTCTTTTGTCCTTTTATATTTGTCATTTTAGTATTTGCAATAAAAAATTAGGATTTGAACGTTCATGCACAAAACCTTAACCTCTACAACCCCATGAGTCGTTTGTACAACAGTTTACTTATTCAGAATAATTGTACGAGTTAAACGGTTTAAAATTGCAAATTAAACCAAGGAGCACGAAATCAGTAATTGTACACTGGCACCAGCAACCCATTTACACCCATTTCCCGTTTCCCTGTAATCCCGTTACCCTTTTTCCACTACAACCATATTGTAGCCGTTAACTTCATGGTTCGTAAATCTAATCACGACCCCGTTATTCATTTTTAAGTTAGTGTCTACACTAACCTTGTCGTTTGACTCTTTATGCCTTGGACGACCCGTTAATATCAAATGCACCCATACCATTGCCCGAAGGGCGTTTTGGTCATTTTTTTACATTTACCGACATCATGATTTAATTCACGTACCTGACAGGGTTAACGTTGTGACCCGTTTTCAATACCTTGTAACTCCTTTTAAAGAACTCTACAACGCATTCTACTACCATCATGCTTAGGCATGTAAACGAACCGAACGCTCGTTGAACAGTTCGTGAACCGTTCGGCGGGAAGTTCGTTTATGTTCGTTTATTTAATAAACGAATGAACATGAACACAAAATTTGTGTTCGTTTAATTAAGCGAACGAACACGCACACATGTTCCGTTTGTTCTTTTATGTTCATGAACGTTCGTTTATGTATTAATAGAAAATAATTAAATATTATCTAGATATGTCATCTGCTTAAAGGTTTTATATTTGTTTTGTGTTCATTTATGTGTTTTCATTTAAGTTTGTTTATGTTTGTTTCTGTTCATTCGCATTGGTTCATATATCTTTATTTATGTTCGTTTATCTTTGTTTAATTACGTTTGTTTAGATTTTACACAAACGAACATAAACGAACACAAATGTCCATTTTTAAATAAACGCACATGAACATAAATATTTGTTTGATTAATTATAAAGTTAAATGAACGAACACGAATATTCCCTTGTTCGTGTTCATTCGATTCATTTACAGGTTTTCAATATTCACATTGATGAATACATCGGTCTTATTCTCTAGCCTTTACCGATTTTATTTGTGTTCGTCTGTGTTCGTGAACCGTTTGTGAACACGTTAATTTCCTTAATGAACGAACACGAACAAAAAATCTCGTTCGGTAAGTGTTCATAAACCGTTTGTGAACACAATATTTTCTTAACGAACAAACATGAACAAGGCCTTGTCTGTGTTCGATCGATTCGTTTATAGCCCTAATCATGCTTACCTGTAGGACAATTCTCAACTGGACAAACATTATATATCAACTTCAAATGGTGATAGTTTTACCATTTGACAGGTCTGACCCGTTCACGCATATACCCATTCCGGGTAACTTCTTTTTATATCTTAATCTTACAACGGGTTATTACCAAAATAGTGATTTAATACCAATTTACCCATAGTACCCCTTTATGACTTGGTCTATAAACCACACCCAATAACCATTAAAATCCTTGTCCCATATACTAGGATTATTAGTTTGCAATTCTCATTTGACCCGTTTGGGCCATTTTGATTACAACCCAATCCCGCGTTGTACCTTAATACTCCCAAACTACCCTTCTTGAGTTTTCTTAACATTCTATTCTTTTGTTAGTCATTTAAGCAATATTACAATTTGACAAGAAACTTTAGCTTATAATTTGAAGTGAACAAAATCACTTACCTTTCTTTGATAACTAGAACTCCCGTGCACTCCATTAGCTTGTTTGACCCGTTTCATCCAAGCCTCCACCTAGCTTGACAAGATCAAACTTTTTCCACAAGATTGTCGGGTTAGTCGCTATATAACATGACAACATAATCCTATGGACTCATACATACCAATTTATCAAAGCACTAGTTTTTTGGTCAATTTCACTCTTAAAAGTCAAACTGCTCATAGGTATGTATATTCTCCAATCATTACATACAATAGTGTAAATACTCATACAAACCATTTGCAAGTCCTTAGATACTTTAAGTATGTCACGTGAAGTTTATTTAGTTCTCCACAATCAATGCATCATGATTAATGCAAGTATATGCAATCTTATGTGTTTTCTCGATTACTAATATCTTTATTAATGTGCAGCGATTTCCTATATCGCTGCTGTAATCAGCTATTTTGGCCCATGTAACATCCGAACTAGTTCAACATGTTCAAAGATGGATCGTAGAGGACTCAAATACCTTTTCAAGCATATAAAGAACAACCTCTAACTATTTTTTTATGATTTTATATGATTTTTACAAAATCAGGACAGAAGCATAAATATTCTCAGTCAGCATGTTTTATATCTGACCAGTCACTTTGGTCTATTGTTTTGGACAACTTCCGATCCTATTTAAACTTTCACGATCAAATATGAATTTAAATAGACACATAAACCATTCCAACGATATAAGGCCCGTCCTCTAACTCTTAACGACGATTGATATACGCGCTCTGCAAATTAACTATTTAAATCTGTCAAAAATGCCGGATTTCATACTATATTGCACAATTCAAGTTTCATGTGAGCATTTCATCAAACATTTGGTGTGCGGTCAATCACATAGCCTTAAACATCAGTGTTTTAAACATAAATTACCTTGTTCCTCATCCAAATTCTATTATTCAACATCAACAAGTTTAAAACACACAATTTCATTTAGTCTAGCAATAATCTTAACATTTAAAGCTAGACTAACACATATACATGCTCAATTTCATGTTTCAACATAACTAGTTTTCTCCCAATCTTAAGGTTATTTACAATTGAAGATATTTGAACATACCTTATGTTCACCAAGTTGAGATGAGCACAACTTTACTCACATACACGGTTTTATCACCCAATTTGCATTTCAATTTGAGGAATTTAAAGAACAAGGGTTTCTCCTCTTGTTCTTCTCCTTCTCTATGTTTTAATTTATTTTCTCTTTTAAGGTTTCTACTTTTTAACTTGACAACTTCAACCCCTCATGATTAATAAGTTATCTAGTTTAATACTTTTTAAAATATATAATTATTTCACAATTATTAACTTAAGTACTAACTAGGTTGAATATTATCCTAGTTACGTGTTTCAAACTTTTCATGTTTCATACTCGACTCGATTAATATTTTGGGGTGTTACACACAGATACTAAAATGACACTTAACTTTTTATTTAATAAAAAGTCTTATTGATATCCACGGTATATCTATCTACTTATCCATTTTTCACTTTCACACTTTTATGAATACTAGGATATAACTTGTTTAATACATGAGTGGTTAAATAAATATAACAAAAAAGTTTAAATTTAATAATATGCGTAATAAGATACCTTATGGATTTATAAGATATAAATAATTATAAATAAAATTTTATAATTCATAAATATCTAAAAACCTTATTTAATAAAAAAATTTAAAGTTACATTTGTAACTTTGTTAGTAATTATATAAATGTCAATAGTATTAAAAGACATCCTAGTTGGCTACTTTAAAAGACATGTGAAATAATGGTTTTCTTTTAATACTAAGGTAATTTATACATTGCCTCTAGTGGTGCATTTCAAAACACAAAAACATAAGGCATCAGCCTCCACTTGAAAAGGCTATATGTGGCTATTCAAATATTCAAATATTATAAACATTATTTTCGTTAATATAGTGAAGTGAAATCATTACGTATTTTTTATAGGGGCTATTTTTACATACATGACAGTGTCGTCGTGTGTTTTTAACTATTAAGTTAGTGATACAAGCTAGAGTACTCTTCAATTTGAGGATGGTAAGTGATTCTTAGGTTCGTAAACAAAATAAATAATTTTATCTTGATAGAATCTTTCGATCAGATCAATGTAGCCGTGTAGAAAGCCAAAATCATACTCCCAACTAAAAAAATATGTCATGACCTTACTGTAACATTTTTTTATTAAGTGAAATACATTTTTACTTTAGTATACTTTGTTATTATGCTCTCTGTTATTAGCTTATTATACCTTATACTCGTTAGTCGCTAATCGAACAGTGAACCAAAGACTAATAATTAATTAAGATTAATCAGATTGAAGTCCGCCTTATGCACATATACCAATTATATATATAAAATCTTCAACCTTGTCTGATTTTATCGATACTTAACGGGGTACCGACTAACGATTGATCGGCTCCTTGGAACGATTTTAAAAATAACTTAAACCCATCACACGCGTGTTTGTTTGTACGAAAAAGAAAGGAGAGATGCAGAAACGAGAGCTGGGTAAGCAAGGCGGAGGTGGTAACGGTGGCTCCGGCACTCCGGCGGCCAAGAGAGGCCGTCCCATCGGAAGCACCGCCAGCAACATGGCAGCTGCCGCCTTGGCCGATTCCGCCGCGCCGTCCACACTCCTCGGCCCCTCACTCCAAATTCACGCTTCTTTTGCTGGTCAGTCAAAACCCTAATTCTCTTATTATCACACTTGTATCGTTCTCCAAACATTATAATTGGTTAGATACTGCTTCCTTAGACTTAATTCACATAGATTGTGTTGCTAATTTGCTTCTAGGGCTTGATAATATGTACGCATTATCTTATAGTGTATAATGCAATTATAGAATATACCTTATCTTCTTATAACATAATGAGCAAATTTTTTTGAAGATGATCAATTGAAGGTTGAAATCGTACAATGCTTTAAATACATCTTTGTTTCATACTACTCTTGTAGGAGATTGACTGATATACTGCAGTGGCTGCTAGTATTCGTATGCTAGATTCCTTCTTTTGATCGTAGGTGCCACTGTTTTGACCTCAGTTTCATTCTTTCGGTAGACTAGGTTGTTTTGTTTTGGCGAATGGTGAATGAAGAGCAGTAAGATTAGTTTGAGTTTCTTTGAATCTCTTGGAGACATCTTGTTCTCAGTCATATTGGATTGAAGCAATATTTCTTCTGTTTGTTTATTAACACTGCAAGCATCTATTTTTAAATATAACAAAGAGGTTAGAGTCTAATAGCTGTCCCACACAGTCTCACTAATTAAGTTAGTTTCTACCGTTTTCTCTCTTGAATATTGATTATATCGGTATCTTTTTCTTTAATGTGGACATAGTTTTGATCTCGCAGTTTGACCGCGTGATTTTTAAAACTCAAGCCACTTTTCTTTAAGATTTCTACACTGGTAAAGTGAATAGAACTTGGATAGTGAAGTTAATAGGTTAACAAATATTTCATTTAAGCTTCTTTTTAAAAGATTTTAAAATCAAGCTACTTTTCTTCAAGGGGTCTTCTTCTAACAATGGTCAACACTCTCATTTTCTTAATTGCCTTGTGGTCAACACTACCATTGAAAGCCTTAATCTCTAAACAGAAGTAATTCCTGGTCTTACGTTATAGTCTTGTTCTTTTTTTTTTTTGTTTTTTTGTTGAAGTTAGACATGCAGTTTGTTACAAATTCATGATTAATTGATTAATAGCAAGAGAAGTTGGATAATTTCAAATTTAACCCTTCTTCCTCTTATGCAGATCAAAATACTAAAAGGATTGTTCTTGCTCTTCAAAGTGGATTAAAAAGTGAGCTAACATGGGCACTAAATGCTCTAACGTTACTTTCATTTAAAGAAAAAGATGAAGTACGGAAAGACACAACTCCACTTGCAAAGATATCGGGATTACTCGATGCTCTTCTCCAAGTCGTATGTTTATTTCTTCATCTTTAGTTTTCATATAATGTAAAAACCACTATTTATCTTATATAAATTTTGTACAACAACAGATAGACGATTGGCGTGACATCTCTCTCCCAAAAGAGCTTGTAAAGGCACCAAGAACACGGTCACTAGGTGTTAACTCCATTGTTACCGGATTTGGAAATGATGTACCCCAAACAAAGTAAGTTTCATGTAGACTTGTAAACAAACCGAATGAACACGAACGGAGTGTGCTCAGGTCTGTTCGTATAACTTTAATCGAACAAACGATTGGTCCACGAACAATTAAACGAAAAGGGTTTTCTTGTTCGTGTTCATAAGTTAAGAAAATGAACATTTTCGTGTTTATGTTCGTTCATGTTCGTTTGTTAAAAGCTTATATGAACTGTTCACGAGCGTAAACGAACGAACAATTAAACGAAAAGGGTTTTCTTGCTCTTGTTCATTCGTTAAGAAAATGAACATTTTCGTGTTTATGTTCGTTTGTTAACAGCTTAAATGAACGGTTCACGAGCGTAAACTAGATTAAAGTAATTTGAGGTACATTATGTTGGACCTAAATAGTTATTAAAACTAGACTAAGTTGTAATGGGTCAAAAAAATCTAAAGAACATAAATGAGAGTAAGTGAACGAACATAAACACATTTGTATGAACGAAAGCTCCATAAAATAAATGAACAGACGAGACGAGACATGTGGTCATGTTCGTTCGTTTAACTAAATGAACACATTTTTCTGTTCATGTTTACATAAACGAACTTTCCGCCAAGTGGTTCACGAACTGTTCACTGAATGTTCGGTTCTTTTACATTTCAAGTTTCATGTGACTAGTGACACGTGAACGGTTTCTTTCTTTTTGTAATCTTGAAATTTGTTCTTTTTATGGCAGCATAGGATCTGGTCCTGTTTCAGAGTTATCCCTGCAGAAAAAAGCAGCTAAATCTCATCCGTCTGATTGGTGGCTTTCTGAAGACGGTTTGTTTAATCTAGATGATGAAGGCCGCGCTGAAAAGCAAATGTGTGCGGTTGCTGCATCAAATGTTTTAAGGAATTTCTCGTTTATGCCTGACAATGAAGTCATCATGGGTCAACATCGCCATTGTTTGGAAACAATCTTTCAATGCATCGAAGACCACGCTATAGGTAATTAAAATACACTATATATAACACATTAATATTTTTAATAACCATTTTTAAATACTTCACTCAAAAGAAAAATATATTTGTTTATTCTTCTGACTAGTAATTAGGTCTGTAAATGAACTGAAAGTTCAGTTAGCTGTTGTGCTGGAAGTTCGTTTATGTATGTTTATTTACAAATTGAACGAGCATGAACGCATGCCCTGTCCGTTCATTTTTGTTTGTGAATGTATGTTTAGGCATTCGTTTATTTGTTTCGGCCCGTTGCCCAATATAATTGAGTTTAGTTTATGAAATGCAGATATCACCTATAACAAATTAGTCAAGTTTTATTTATTTTCTTGTCCCGATAGATTAATGTTCAGTTTACTTTCAATTGGTGTTAGCAGTTAGCTCAGTTATGTTTGCCTATGTTTGCTCTATGTTATGTTCGTTCGTTTACGTTTGTGAACCATTGGCTTATACTCTTTATGAACGAACTGAACATGTTGATTTAATTAACAAACATACACGACCAAGAAAATCTTGTTCATTTTGAATTTTTTGTTCTATCGTTTGTTCGGTTTGTTCACAAGCCTAATAGTAATGCATCTTCATTGTTGACAGAGGATGAAGAACTTGTAACAAATTGTCTTGAGACGGTTGTGAATTTGGCTCCACTTATTGACCTTAGAATCTTTAGCTCATCAAAACCTTCTTACATCAAAATTACGTAAGAATCTTAATCTAGCTTATTGTCATTTTTATATCTTCTTTAAATAATATATTGTTTTGTCTTATAAAAAAAGTGAAAAAGGAGCGGTTCAAGCAATTGTGGGAATATTGGGATCGTCTATAAAATCGTGGCATTGTGCGGCTGCAGAGTTAATTGGGCGTGTGATAATAAACCCTGATAATGAACCGTTTCTACTTCCTTTTTCATCACAGGTTTTATAGTTGCTTTTAATTATTTGTAGACTTGTAGTCTCGTATTTTGGTTAATTATTAATCAAATATTTGATGGTTTTGCTTGCAGATTTACAAGAGGTTGGTTGATCTTTTGAGCCTGCCGGCTGTCGATGCACAAGCTGCTGCAGTGGGGGCACTTTATAACCTTGCAGAAGTCAATATGGATTGCCGATTGAAGCTTGCTAGTGAAAGATGGTAAGCATATCTTTGTTTGTTTAACTTTAACCGCACAAACTATCGAAAGCTAACAGTTAAATGAACAGGTTTTATTGTTCGTGTTCGTTCACTAAGAAAATGAGTGTGCTTGTGTTCTTTTATTTGTTTTCGTTAGCTAACAATGTAAATGAACAGTTCATGTACGTAAACGAACAAATAAAACTGAACATAGATGAGTAAACATGACCGAGCTAAAACCATATAAGAGTAAATGTGAAGAACAATGTGTAGTGCCTAAAAAATTAGTAAAACAAGACTAATTTGTAATGCCCCTAAAATTTTAACTAAGTATATTAATGAACAAACGTAAACGAATTTTTAATTGAACGAATGAGACATGTTCATGTTCATTTGTTTTTTAATGAAACGAACATAAACTAACTTCTTGCTGAATGGTCTACTGCATGCCAGTTCATTTACAGGCCTGCATGTCAGGTTGAGCTAAAACACTTTTAATTTCTTTAATCAAAGAGTAACTAGCATATCAAATATGATTTATAAAAGTCATACTATTTCATTAATAATCTAACATTTCAAATAAAACAAAGCATTTAAGCTTAGTTTAATCCACTTGACCAATTTGATTTGTTTCTAAGCCATTTAAGCTATTTTGAATTTTTGATCATATTATGACACGTGATTTAGAAAGGAAATTACTGAAAAGCGAACCAAATTGTTATTGGGTTAAACTAATCGGTTACTAAAACTAACCATATGCATTAACTTAAATGGTCAGGGCGGTTGACCGGCTGTTGAAAGTCATAAAAGCACCACATCCGGTACCAGAAGTGTGTAGAAAAGCTGCAATGATACTAGAAAGCTTAGTTTCAGAGCCACAAAACCGGCCTCTGCTGTTAGCCTACGAGAACGCGTTTGCAGAAATCTTGTTTACTGATGGAAAATATTCCGACACATTCGCTCGAATATTGTTTGAGTTAACATCAAAGCCCAATAACAAAGTGGCAACCGCTCGCGGCATTTGGGGCATGTAGGATTTGGAGTTTGCAAGTTAAAACTGGTATGTTTCTAACATGTACCTCTAGTGCTTGTAGTTTTAGATTAAACATGGATTTGATACCTTTTTTTTATAATTGTTATTATTGTTGTACTAGTTGTGAGGTGTTATGAGTAAATGTTGCGGGCCTTAAGCTTCTTGCTGGCACTTTTGGTTAAATTAAATATGGCCATTCAGGGGAAAAAAAACCAAAGAACAAAACAGTTCAACCTCTTTTATCTACTTGGAATATTTTTTGGAAGAGTTAAAGTTCGTTAAACCAGTTATAACTTGTGCATTCAATTTGAATCATTCGTTTGGTTGATAAACAGCTCTTAGTCATTCTAAACCACCAAAATGAATTGCCTATCTGTCTACGTTGACAACTAAATCTATCATCTAACTACCTTAACCACCAAGTCCGACAGCAAACGATGATTTAGTCATGAAATAAAAAAAAATTAAAAAAAAAAGACAATGTTCAGTGAACCATGAATCAGCTGGATGAACGAGTTCATGACAAACCCTAGGTTTCATCCTCATTCATTTAAGCTTTCTTCTTGGTGGTATACTCAATGCAGGGGTGCAATCGAACAATGACAAACCCTAAAGATTTGGTGGTGGTGACAATTTATTCATCGTTTCCCTTCTTCTACAACTGTTTTACGTTGCGATCAAATAGTAGTGAGCACTGGATCAATGGTGGTCAGCCGACGCTAGGAGTGGAGTATGATGGTTTGTCAGCTTATAGATGTGTCAACGTAAAACACCTCGAGAAATGTATATGCTGTAAAAAAAGATCATTTGTTGACCTACTTGTTGATCTTCACTTGAATAACTTCAAACACCCCCAAAATCGTAGTCAACTTTTTTTTTTTTTTTTTTTGTAACCCTTCTATCGTCTTTCAAAACAACCCTTCTAGTGATAGTGAGTTAGCCATCAAGGTTATGCAAAATATGTAATGTAAGATGAAGGTGATCTCACGTATGCTGTTTACGTGATTTACCTCTTTCATGCTTATCGTAAGAATGATTGATTAGGGCCCTTAAGACGCGTTACCCAAAATGCCGAAAAGGACTTGAAAACATCTTACAATTTGTACTAATTTCTCTAAAAGCATAATGTCACATTTTCTTATAAGAAGTCATATTCACTTGACTTGCAATGAAAGGTCTCTTTTAACACTTCAATGCAATCGGCCATAGAAAACCATTTATTCAAAGTGGTTCATCTTCCAAAAAATGGGCTGGTACGCCCAATACTCTCATGTCATGTTCACATATGATTAGTCATCCTCTAACACGGCCAATCTCAAGAGAATCCTTCAGTATTTTCAACTCGCATAGGGTCTTATGGTTATTTCACCAAAAGCAACATTATTGGTATTGAAGTAGTAATTGATCGAGGAGGTAAACATATTAGCTAACTGGATTCACTCTTAAGTCGGTACCATTTCGTTCATTCTCCATGCCATAAAGAGTTCATGTTGCTTCATTGGATTGTATATACTGCAAAAGCCGAAATCAGTGGAGCACATTTTTCCTCAAATGACCGTTTGTTATGTAGGCGTGGAGTCGCATTTCATGGTGGTCCAGTAAGGATTTGTCACAAGCGAATTATATTCATAATATGTTGATGAAGCTGTTCATATCTCCAGTCTCAAAAGGGTAAAACAAGCTATAGCATGCGATCGTTTATGCCACTATATGGTTTAAAAGACGTCGACATACTCATGGATTCGCCACAGAACGAAACACAAGAACTATTGTTGGACTAAATGGTGTCATGTAACTAGTTATTTTGTTTTTTATATGTATGTTCGGTTTGGTCATTGGTGAAGCACCCTGCTGGATTGGTTTATAAAATGATCTGTTGATAAATTAAAAGAAATAAATTATTTAATAACAGAAAAGCATATTAAAAATAAATCAGTCGACCATAAACTTGTTAGGGCACTTACAATTAGGGCTGTCACTTTTACCCGAAACCCAACCCGAAAAAACCCGTACCCAGTGATGGATCCAGGAAATTTTTTTACAGGGGTCGGAAATCCCAAGGGTTAGTTGTCTATCGCCAAATATTATTTTTTTCGGTACCTTCATGTCAGGGCGGGATGGGCGGGTCACATAAATTAAAAAGGCAAAAAAAATTTAATTATAACAAATAAACAAAATTACGTCACCGCCAGCGGCGTAATGAGACAACAAGGCCTAGAGCCGGTGCATTTTTTGCAAAACCGTATCAATTTGTGGTGCAACAAAAATATGAATAAACATATATTTTATATTTTTATGTACAAAATTAGCGAGAAAACTAAAACTTTTGTGTGTGTATGTATATATAGATAAAACTAGTTTGATCATCCTGTGTTACGAGAGTTTATTTAAAGTTTTGTTTTTAATCGTTTTCCTATTTTATGATGATTATTTTATTTTTTAACGTAGTTTTGTTTTAATTTAATACATATATATTAGTTTGTTATAATATTTTTTTAACGTTTGGGTTTTATCAGTTTGAGATGTTTAGGTTTTTTAGATTTTTAACCAACAAACATAAACGAACTCGAGCATGTTGATTTTTTTAAATGTATAAACATGAACACAAATATTTGTCTAATGAAAAAAGAGGTGTTGATGTAGTTGACGATGGTGTGTAGTTTTGGAAGTTAATCGATGATGGAGATGATAGACCAGCAACGAAGAACATGTAAAGTAGATAAATTAAATTAGGGTTTGATAATCAAAGTGCTTATCAATAAATGAGATCTTATAACCCATTTGAGGGCTATTAGAGTTTGGTAAGACACATAACCCGCGTAAATTATTCTTTGATAATTAAGGAGTTATTTTACAAATAAATGAGATGTTATAACCCGTTTAAGGGTTATCTGGGTTTGGTGAGACCCGTGAAAATTATTGTTTGCTTATGAAATAGTTTTACAAATAAATGAGATGTTATAACCCATTTAAAGACTATCCGGGTTTGGTGAGACCCATACCCGCGAATTCGAGTCAAATGTATGAGAAACCTCCATTTATAAATCAAGCAATCTGGTGGCTCTAAAGAATGAGGGGAACAACCTAAGAGCGACACACAGGATTTTATGATAGACAATTATATAGATAGTTAGATATTAAGTATAAATAAAAAACTAGCCAAAAATAATCCTAGTGAGGTGGGCCACAGACTCACACTAACCCAAGAAAGAAAAAGAAAAATATTAATTTATTTATCAAAAAATGTGTACAGCACGGTAATTATTATAATAATGATTTTGTGTCTTCTCCCCCAAAACTCCAATCCGACTCCCCTGCAACTCCACACCGCCGGGAAAATATCCGGCAGTAGTCCTTCTCCTTTTTATCTTTACGACTTCTTCTTCTTTTTTTAGTATTTCACAGGGGTCGGTGTAAAAATTTTACAGAGGTCGTTAAGGATTATTTCGTATATATAACACTAATTATATTTTTATCACAGGGTACGGCGACCCCTGTGGCTAAGCTGTAGATCCGTCACTGCCCGTACCCGAACCCGAACTGTCACAGCCCCCGACCCCTATACCCGGGAGGGAAGCCGTGAACATTGATCGGTGGTATCGGTGTTTATTAAATTATTTTACTGCGGAAAATTTCATCAGAGCCGTAGTTAGGAAAAATGATCACAGTTATAAAAAACACCATGATTATTATTATGATAAAACCGGGAATTTAATCCCTTTTGATACAAACATAAGTTTTATAGGGTTAAACTCTAATTTACAAAACACGTTTCTTTATTCTAGTGACAAGCCACTTATTTAAGCTGGAAGCCCGCAGGCATCATTCCTTTGTCTCTAACAAGTGACCTTGAAACATGTTTAAAATATTTGATCAGCAAGAAATACTGGTGAGTACATTCATTTGTAAATGACACATTTTACAGTTACAACATTAAGATGTTTTTGCATATGTCTGCTTACAAATTACCGAAAGGTACTTGTCACTCGACCGTATCTATGACTGTGGTCATGTTACTTATTGGCTAACACTTGTCCAATAAGTAACGTGTAATAGCCCAATAGGCAAGCCTTGTATACAAAACCCCACAATACCAGTAGTAACCATCCCGTAAGTCTATAGAGACTTAATCACTGTAATGTATTTAAAATACTTTTAAAAATATATTTGAAAATATTTAGACCATCTGTCATGGGTTTTATAGGTTTTGAAATCATCATGACAGTGTCGGAAAAACAGTTGTCTCACGCAAATGTGAGTGGTACAAAAACTCGAATGTCTCACCTTGCAGGTTTACAATTAAAGAAAACCTTCTGGTATTAAGCACCTAGGATAAACACAATGTAGTATCACTAGATTAGTATAAAACCAACAATCATAACGATAATTACGAGAGTAGAAACTTTACACGATGGCACAATGTCATACCTTAACAGGTAGAGCTTTTGGATTTGTGTATGTTTCTTTCGATCGGATAGGATATCGCTACGACAACTCGGTATTACACCCTTAATATATATATATATATATATATATATATATATATATATATATATATATATATATATATTATGTGTGTGTGAATCTAGAGAGAAAGAAAGTTTTTGAGTGAAGAATTACTGTCTCAAGTTCAACCTATTTATAGCTAATTTTGGACCCCATCGCGGTACGCGATGGCCATACACAACGGTCGTCGCGTATCGCGAAGAATCTCGTAGTTATGACGAGTCAGCCCTAGGCCTGCTACGTGGCACGCCACGTGGCAAGCTACGTGGCAAGCTACGTGTCTCGTCTGCATAACCTCCACGTCGCGGTACGCGATGGGTAACTCAAACCCGTCGCGTTTCACAATGGAAGGATTTTTATTTTTATTTTATTTTATTAAAAATCTTAATTCCCAACAAAAATACTAAGACGGCCCTTAAGCGGCTCGCGGAAGTGAGAAGAAAGATGCGGGCGTGCGAAGTGCAAAGTGCGCCATCAAAGCGCCACATTGCGCCCATCGCACTTCGCCCGAGCCCGTGCGCATGCTTCGCACCCTCCGCTAGAACCACTGGGTGTGATATGTCTTATAAGAATATTAACATATAAATTTTCTTTCTTATAAAGAGCTCACTAGTTTGTTAATCTAGCGATGTGGGACAAGAACTTACAAACTTATTTATACTATGGTGGTTCCTTTTCCATTTCTTTCCTCCACCAATGTGGGATGGAATTTTCTTCACTTATCTCTTTATCCTTTATTTGTGGTTTGTTATACGAACTAACCCGAACCCGAGAAGAGACTAACCCGAACCCGAATCGAAGTAATTTGGGTTGGTTTTCGGGTTTGATTTATAAGTTTCGGGTCAACCCGAAGAACCCGAATAAACTTTTAATTATGAAATTAAATATATATTTAGGTATAATATGCTTAGTCTTAGCCACTAATGTTATCAGATGATGACCCTAATCAATTGTTGTCATTCCAACTATTATGGATTGATTGTTTATTATTAATTATGTTTTTCGTTTATTACTAATAGCAACCGTAATCGAACAACCGAATCACGTCCGATTGAAGAAGATTATGGTTCGAGTTAGTTAATTAGTCTTGTACTTCTTTTGAACTGTTTTATAAAGTTATATTGATTTATTATTTGATTATTTGCGTTACGAGTAAAGAATAATATGTTGTTTTAATTTTAGCATTGAAGTTTTTTAATTTTTTTTGTTTTTTGTTTTGTTTTTTCTAGGATACTCGAAACCCGATTAACCCAACCTGAAAAAACCCGAACCCGAATTAGCCAAACCCAAAAAACCTATGATGGGTCGGGTTTCGGGTTAAGATTTAAAACTTTGAAACCCGAAGAACCCGACCCGAAAAACCCAAAACCCGAAAAACGAACCCGAATAACACCCCTACCTACGATGGATCTTTAATGGATTGGTTTACACATATATTATTATTAATTATTATATTATTAAAACTCCTTATATTCTAGAATAAATAAGAGTCTCGTCATCAATGGCGTATGAGAAGAGGTACATCGTACATATCTTTTAATATTGAATCAAAGTTCGTATCTACCACCCCTAACTCCCTGCAACCTCAACTATACAAGTTGAATATTACATAAAACAAATATTTGCTTTATAAAACACATTTTCATTATTGTCCTAAAATAAATAACTATGCTCTACATTTTTAACTTATTACTTACAATATTAACGTATTTAACTTTAATAACACTTAACTTTATTTGAAGATATGAACCCTAAATTAATGTTCTTAAAAAGTATAAACCATATATAAAAAAGTTAAAGCAAACCACGTACATAAACCCACGCTTTTTAATTTAACATGTGACACCCCACCCAAATGGGTTTTGCATAAGCAGTTTAGGAACGATATGATAATATGTGCCACAATTTTAAGATGAGGATAAGGGGCATGCTGATTAAAAAATGGAAAAAAATAAATAAAAATAAAAAGCATTGTCCCTCCTACCCTAGCTCTTTTCTATCCTCAAAATCAAGTACATTCCTGATTGTTGATCTGAAGCAAACTACACAAATCGGCTAACTAGTTTGAGATCTACAGGTTGTTCAGTATTCGTTGTGGAACAAGGTGTTGCGATGGAATAGCCACAATTTGTAGCGGTGGCGATTGCAGTTTATTATTTTCATGGGAGCATGGGCAGAAGAAGTCTTTGTGTTGATTTATTTCTGTGCTAGATTATTATTTGTGTTGATTTTAATACAGTTTAGCAATGTGCAAGATTTTTTAATACAATAATCAATGTACTGGATTGGATTTTATTGCAGTACAACTATGTGCTAGATTTTTGTTTGTTTCACAATACAATGTTCTAGTCCAAATCAACTGATTTTGCAATTAGTTTTTCTTGATTGCTAATTTTAGACAGTTAATGAGTCTTAACTTTGCCACCAAAGTGACATTCCTTAAAGATGGTTTTGGCGTTTTGTTGTATGTTGATGTAACATTTAACTACATATAATCTGTTTCATTTTAATTAATTTGATTTCTTATTTGAATGTGTAGTTAAATTCGTTGCATACTTGCATATATGCAATATATTGTATTATAGTGTATATTACAATTTAAGGCCTCAATTCTTTTGGTTTTGGAACAGATAAAATCATAAAAGTAACAAACACCCAGTCACCCAGGCTAGTATTAAACATCAAATGTTCTTCACGTGTATGTTTTTCCCAAGCACCAAGTTTATTAGTTGTTAAATTTGTGCCATCCACATGTAGTAACTAAATTCTATAATTGCAACACGTGTAGCATTTTGTTATTTTTAATGTACTAAAATGTGTTGGGTTTTTTGTTCTCAAATTTATGTGTGTTACGTATTTAGCCAGGTGTTGGATTTTAATACAACAAGGTAATGTGCTGGATTTTAACGCAACATAAAAATCCAGTTTATAAGTTTAAGTATAAAAACAAAACAAAAAAAATCTATAATCTATAAATATAAAACCAAGTACAAAAATACATCATGAAATGTTTAGCACAAATAGTGTAGCACCAAATCATTTTAAAGATAAAAAACATATGAAAAATTTTGTAATGTAATTTTTTTAAAATAATGAAATATGGCAATGAAAAGCTAAGAATTATTCTTAGCTTACTTAGGCATAGTTTTTCTATCTAGAGACCCCTTTATATGTGTGTAGAGGGTTGCTAATGCGTGAAGCGGAACAAGGGCGCGCACAAGACGTCTAATTTTTTTCTTCACCATAGTTACGCGTTAAATTAAATAATTATGCAATACACACACACACATAATTCAAGGCCGGCTCCGAAAAGACGAAAAAAGTTTTGGGCCAAAGGCGAATTTTTTTTGGCCTTAACTAAAAGAAACGTTTTGTTGGGTTTAAACAATTTAATTATAAATGAGCTTATTTGATTATGATTTAAGTTGTGTAAAAACTTTTGTATAAAAATAAGCTTAAAATTGTCTCAAATAAGACTAGAACCTACAATCTTTTGGTTAGATGTCTCTATTAGACCAAGCTAATGGTTATGTAATTGTGTTGAAACATTGATTATACACATGTTTTTGATAAAAATACATATAATTTATTTTTTTGAAAAAAAAATCGGGCCTAGCGAGGTGTCGGGCCTGTGGCCGTCGACTACCTTGTCATGCCTCAAAGACAGCCCTGGATACACACATATATATATATATATATTATTTGTGTAATAAAACTTATATAATGTTAAAACTTTTGTTGAATGTTTAGAATATTTATAAAGATAAAAGAAATTATAATACTTTACTATTTTATGTTTTAAAATTAAAAAGTAGATTCAAAAGTAGAATAGTTGAATCTATACAGTAATACTCCATCCGTCACATTCTAATTGTCCATTTTTCCAGTGTTTTAAAAACCGGTTTAAACCGGCCGGTTGAAACAGTTAAACCGGATTTTGCATAGCAGGCCGGTATTTTAAGTCCGGTATTTTTCACCGGTTTGCTAAAATATCGTACCGGCGGTTTTTGTCTAAAATACCGGTTTTTACCTGCAAACCGGTTTTAAGTCAGAGAATTTTTTGATTTTTGCGGCCCATATTTTTTCAATATTACTTTTAACCCAACGATTAACATTCAAACGTGTAAATTTTAGGACTATTTGTTTAAAACTGAGTGCTTTTGCATTATTTTTTTTTTAATATAGATTAACTTTTGGATTATTTTTTGTTATGGAATCATTTAGTTTTTGGTTATTTTAAAATTAAAGTTACATTTATTGGAAATTATAAGGTAAATTATTCAACCGGTTGAACATCCAAATATAACTCGGTTCAACCGGTTGTACCAATTTCTAGCTCAGTCCGTACAAGTAAAATACCGGTTTTTAAAACATTGCATTTTTCCATTTTTGGTTGTCCCAATTTAAATGTCATTTCTATACATATAAATTAATTTACAATTGTGTCCTTACTATTACATATACTAGATGTTTCCAATTGTTTTTAACCATAATAACTTAAAGGACATTATTGTCATTTTACAGCTCATAAAATAAAATGATCAAACATTTCTTAATTTGTGTGTTTTGAGTCCCATGACATTTAAAATGTGACGGGGGAGTATATTTTATGTTTTAAAAAATATTTTATTATTATTTCCTTGACAGAATTACAAATTTTGTCCTTTAAAAAAAGCCAAATTACGGTTCGTGTCCTTTTCTAAGTTTCCTTGCAGGCGGTGTACTTTAAACTTTTTTTTTTCTACACGTTATGTCCTTTACGCTAACTGGGTTAGAAAAACTCAGTTAAATGCCCTCACGTGAGGCGCATGTGAGGGCATTTTTGTCTTTTCGTCTACTGGTAGTTATTTATAATTAAAAAATAAATTAATATATTATAACAAAAATAAATAATAGATATTAAATAAATACTCTCTCTCTCTCTTCCCGTCTTCTTTCTCTCTCTCTACTCTCTCCTTCCCTCTCACTACACCAACACCACCACTACCTAACCACCAAACCAACCACCGTTCTCAGCCGTGACCACCACAACTACCATCACCAAACCAACTCCCTTTCTTCTTAAGTCACTGCTGCCACTTACCATATTGCCGGAGATCTTGCCCTCTACTGGCTGCCGCACCTCATGCCATGACTCAAATCCACCACCACCGTGACTCCTACTCGATTTCACCGATGAAACCCCCCACGCATCATCGTCAACTTTCATCTTGTGCCCTAAGTCATCGCCGCCCCTACCCCAAATCGATGAGGTAGGGTACAATTAGCACTCCGATTTAAGTGATTTCTGCCCAATCGTCCATTGTATGGCCGGAAGTTGAGCGGAGTTAGTGTGGTGCGGGATGATGACACGGGTGGTAGGAGGTATGGTGAGTAGAGAGACGGTGAAGGTATGTTGATGAGAGAGACATATGATTATTGATTTGTTGGTGGGTTTTTATTTTTGGGGGTGGTGGCCGGTGATTATGATGGGTTGTGGTGGTGGTTCACATATGAAGAAATGAAGAAGATGAACACGATCTGGGTGTGGTGTGATGCTTCAATATATTAGAATATTGATTTTATATTTATTTTAAGTTTCTATAAACTTACCACACACTTTGATACCTCAACGAAACCCTATCGAAACCCATTCGGAATCCAAACACACCGGAACCCTATCGAAACCCATTCACTGTCTTTCGGTCAAAAGAGAAAGGAAGATGGTGAATCTTGGCTCTTCGATTTAATGGCGGTGGAGGTTTGCTGGATGAAGAAAACCATACGGAGAAGGGAATGGGAGGTAGAAATGGTGGTGTTTGCGGAGATGGCGGTTGGAGATCGGATGGTTGTGGTTTTTTGGTGGTGGTGGTGGTGTTCATGGCTGTTGGTAGTTGATGGAAAGGGAGATTAAAGAAACACAGGGAAAGAGGAAGAAGAAGTTGCAGGGTAGACGAAAAGACAAAAATGCCCTCACATGCGCCTCACGTGAGGGCATTTAACTGAGTTTTTCTAACCCAGTTAGCGTAAAGGACATAACGTGTAAAAAAAAAGTTTAAAGTACACCGCCTGCAAGGAAACTTAGAAAAGGACACGAACCGTAATTTGGCTTTTTTTAAAGGACAAAATTTGTAATTCTGTCTATTTCCATTACAAAAGAACTTATAGACCATTTCTTATTTTTTTTTCTCAACAATATTTGATTCATTGCAACAGGTTATTTGCCAGCCTACCTACAACTAGAAAATTTAATAGCATTGCATTAATTGAACCAACTAATAAATTGTGTTCCAGAAAGTCATGCAATTTGAACAAGTGAACGTATGGTGTTTCCCATTTGATTTGTTTGCTGCCCTAATTTTTCTTCTTAAATTGGTATTTACTTACTATGATTTGTACACAGAGAATGAAATTTCTTTTTATTGTTTACCGTAATTATGAGAATGTTACTGAAGAAACACCAACCGGACCCCGGGCAGATTACTGGTAACCTGGGGGTTGGAGAGATGTTTCCCACGAGGGGTTAGACCCTTGGAAGATGGTTCTTCTGATAACCTGCAAAACAGACACCGTGAGCTCGTCACTGAGAAGGGGGGGGTTCCTCCTTGTGACCACCCTCCGGCGTGAGAATCAGACTAGATTGCTCTTTAAATATAAAGTATATTAAGAGATTGCTAGAGCAGATATCAGGTATAATATGATGATAATGTAGTAAGATATGATGTTTTTAGATGATCATACCATTTGGGGTATTTATAGCCGAAGGTAGGTTTCCAAGGAGGTATGGCCGGCTGCAACAGTGTTCCTGTTCATCAACAGTAGCCTACGCACGTGCCCTGCTGGTAGTTGGTGGGTAGGCAGCGGCTGATAGCGACCAGGCCTGCTGTATACTATTCCCTTTCCACCAACTGCCGGCTACGCACGTGGTATGACAGTAGTTGGTGAGTAGGCAGCGGCTTAATAGTGATACAGTACAGGAGCATGCTGCTCGCCATACTGTATCAGTGAGCTGTCGTATCCCTGATCAGATCTTTCGCCCATACCTCGTCAGGTACAGTGAAAGGGTCCTTCAGTATAGACTGGCTTATTTGGGCGGGAGTATTCCCCCTCCCGCCTCTGTGCGGGATTGCTCCGGCTTTGCTCATTCCTTCAGGTGACACTGAATGATCGAGAGCTAAGTACCTAGTGCGTGTAGCCATGCTGCGCGGGTGGCCTTCCCTCATGGCTTGTATCCGAGGCTGCGGGAACAGGCGGAGTCCACCATGGGAGGCATTTCCTGCGGGACCAGCTTGCATACTGCGCGTAAGGACGTCACGTCTCTGAGCATGGTTGGTCCTGCGGATCCAGTTGGTCTCTGCGCAGACGTCCCTGTTTAAGGTGAGTCCTGCGGGGTCCAACTGGGCTGCTGGGACCTACCTCTTCAAGTCCCCCAGTCCAATGTTCTTCTCATGCGTGTTTAATAAAGTGAGGTGAACTTTTGGACTTAAGCAAAGGGTTTTGAAAAGGGTTTTGTAAGGTTTTCCATGGGAAGTCCTTGTCACTTGCAGAAATGCCCGAGTTTCCTGCTTGGTCTTTGGGTATGATGCGGGTAGGTCTGTAACCTCCTCGCAAGTCAGGAGCATTGAGTCCCAGTTGTGTGGATTCTCCATGAGGTTTGGTAGTTTTGAACATAGTGATCAATTATGTTAAAACCACCAATTCCATCCTGGAGCTTCAAACAACGTAGTTCTCAACGTTCCCGCTATGCGGGGATGTTATTTCCGTTTCCGCAAGCATTGCCCAGAAGATCCTTCCTGGTTTCAATTCCCAGCGGAGCGCTAGGTATGTGAAGGGTTTTGCCTTAACACTGTACCAGCGCTCGTCTTACGGTTATTTTACTTCCAAGGTATTCCTAGCGTCAATTCCCTGCAGGTGCTAGGTACGTGAAGGGTTTTGCCTTTACACTGTATCCGCGCCTGTCTTATAGTTACTTGGTTGCCGAGGAATATTTGGCTTCAATTCCCTGCGGGTGCTAGGTATGTGAAGGGTTTTGCCTTCACACTGTACCCGCATCCGTCTAACGGTTACTTGTTTTGCCAAGGTTTACTTGGCTTCAATTCCCTGCGGGTGCTAGGTATGTGAAGGGTTTTGCCTTTACACTGTACCCGCATCCGTCTAACGGTTACTTGTTCGCCAAGGTTTACTTGGCTTCAATTCCCTGCGGGTGCTAGGTATGTGAAGGGTTTTGCCTTTACACTGTACCCGCATCCGTCTAACGGTTACTTGTTTGCCAAGGGGTAAGGGGTATTTTCCCGCTTACTTTTTAATATTTTTAAATTTTGAATTTTGAAATTCGAAGAGTTGGTGGAAAGATAAGAACAGTCCAAACCTCTGAAACGTCGTGCGACGGTTTCTTCTGACTGTGTCAGGACGTGCAGGAAGTTATGGTGACGTGACAGAACATGGTCATTCCAGACGCTTTTCCTGGCGCGGTGGGCACGATTTTTCGGGCGAGGGCCGCGAAATTACTGGCACGCGTCCTGTCAACAGCTGTTGCCAGCCTGCTTTTTGCCACGTGTCATAGTTTCATTGCACCTTCGATTTCTCTCTCCTCCGCATTAAATTCACCGCATTAATTGCGATTAGTATATAAAGGGGGAGAGGCCCCTTTGTAATCCACACTTCCACCTCTCTTCTTCTTCTTAGTGATTTCCGGCAAATACTCCCCTTTTTCAGGCAAGCATTTTCCCGAAATCACTTCTTTCTGCAAAAATGTCTTCTCATGATGCTGAAGCTGTAGCCGACGATAGGAGTACTGCTGGCGAGTGCCAGTGTGCTCTACCTCTGGATCAGTACCAGTACATAGTCAGGAAGTTCATGCTCGAGTCTCTCGAGCCTGAGTTTCCTGAATCCCACCAGACTGTGTACGATGCCCCCAGTGGCAAGATCGGGGTATATGCTGCATTCTTTGTTTATGGGAACCTTAGGTTTCCATTGACAAAGTTTATGTATCGTGTCCTGGAGAGGCACGGTGTGCACCTGACCGAGGTGCATCCGATGGCGATTGCCAAGGTCCGGCACTTCGAGTGGGTGTGCCGGATTCTGGGTATTGAGCCCCTACGTGGACCGCCTGATGACCTTCTATACTTGGAGGTGCGTCCAGGGGTGGTACACCCTAACAACCCGTATTAAGGGTTTGAAGATCTGCGTGACCGAGCGCAGTCTCCGATCGTGGAAGCGGGAGTTCTTCTACATCTCTGCCCGCGCCATCCCCATTGCTATGAAGTTCAAGAAGGGTCAAGCGCTTCCGAGCCTTCACGCTTCCAGCTACCAGGAGGCGGAATGGTTCGCGAAGATATCCCGGGTCCAATCTCCGGTTTACCGGTTTGCGGAGTCCGGGATGGTGCTGCTGGGGATGAGCCGGGTATGGAAGGATGCGTCCCGGTTTTCCCATCCTTCTTGAATATGGTTTGAACTCTATTCCTTATGGTATGTCTTGTCTTTCTTGCTGATATTAGTTAATTTTCTAACTGTTTCTTTTTCTTTCAGAGGGGAATAATTTGGAGTCGCTCCTGTTCCCGCGGGAAGCTGACAGTCCTGTGCGGGTGGGCACTCGTGCTCTGGATGACAATGAGTTGCCCATCCTGGAGCAAACGGCGGATAGGTTTGTGGAGGTCTATCCGCCGGGCCAAGAGATCCTGAGCCACCGGCGGCCAGGGTAAGGAGATATTCTATCCTGAACCCCTCAATGCTGTACCCGTTGCTGAAAATCCTTACGTCCTGTCTTCTGAGGAATCCGCAGATGGTCCTCCCCTTGTGCGGAAGAAGAAGACTGCTGCCGGCGTGAAGGGGAAGGAGAAGGCCACAGCTGATCCAGTGGTTCTATCTGACACGGAGTCAGATAGTGAAGAGGTGGCGGGGAAGCCCGGTGGTGAGAAGACCACTGCTCCGGAGGCTACGACCGTTACCTCCGGAGAACCAACGAAGACGACGGTGACCGGTACCAACAGGCCGGCTCCATCGGGTTCCTCCCCGCCCGTCCGTACGTTCAGGGTCAAGAAAACCCGTAAGTATAATCATAATGCCTTTGTAGATTTGTCACTTCTTAATTTTCTTTTAACACTTTCTTCTTTGTGCAGGCGTGGACGTTGACGCAATCCTGGGTGAAACGCAGGGGAGTACTTCCTCGCCAATGATGGTAGGCTCGGTCAGCCTTCCTGAGGCGTCGACCCAGTCGCCTGCGCCTGCATCCGCTGGTCCAGTTGGTCGTTCCGTCGAGCCAACTGTTCCGGCCGAGATGACGTCACCGCCGGCCGTGAGTGCGATTTTTACAGCATCCTTCACGAACCGGCGGTTACTGCTGCTTTTAAGGATGGCGGCGACCGCGGCGGAGGGACAACGACGGCGACCACGGCGGCTGCCACCATGCCCGCGCCACCGGCACCAATGGCCGGACCATCAGGTACGCGCAGGGCTTCACGCCGATCTTTGCCACCTTCCCGTCTGCCTGACCTGTTGGATGGATTTCCTTTAGGTTCAGGTGATGGGTTTGGCGGCTATCGGCCTGTCATTGACCCTACAGGTGCGTAGGGTTCCTTTCTTTTTCCCTTAATGTTTTTCATCATCTTTTCCTTACTGCTTTTGTTTCTTTTGCAGTGTCGGATTCCAATGAAGTGTATGTTCCTCGATGGAACATACGCCGAGGAACAACCCTTCGCACACCCGTGGAGTGCGTGGACTGGGCTCGCCACGCTGCTCCTCCGGGCGCGTTGGGGGAAGCCATGGTTAGCTACCAGGAGGGTAGGCTAACTAATGAGCTTCGGGTTCTCCAGGCCCGGATGCAGCCGCGAGTCGAGCTGCTTTGTCGTGAAAACGACAAGTTGAAAGCAGCTCACGCCAAGGACATATTCTGAGGCGCGTGCTCTTCGGGAGGAGAACCAACAGCTGGCGGCAGCTGCCGCCGACAAGGAGAAGGCCTTCAAGGCCCTCGAGGTTGAAGTTCAGGCGCGACTCGAGGCCCGCTCCAAGGCTGCCCAAGCTGTGAATGAACAGCTTCGGTTGGCCAGGGAGACTGCGCGAAACGCAACCGAGAGGGCTGCCAAGGCTGAAGCCGTTGCTGAGCCTTTGCGTGTGGAGAATGAGGAGCTCAAGGCCAAATTAGAGGCTCTCCAACGCGCTCATGATGCCTTGGCAATGGAAGATGCCAAGAAACTCCAGGAAATCCTGGACCAAAGGGGGGTGCTTGACCAGACCCAGCGGAAGCTTAAGGGCGTCGAAGAGGCTGCCGCTAAGGAAGTTTTACTTGCCAACCTTAACAAGAGCGAAGCCGAACGCGCCCATACCGAAGCTCAAGCTGCCCTCCGATGGCTTCTTCGAGAAGCGTTGCCTCAGGTATGTTTAGATTTATCTTCACGCATTTCTTTTGTAAGAAAAGGTTCTAATACTTGTGTTTTCTTTGTAGGTTGTGCGTCGGGTTTTTTCAGAGACCTCTTACGATGATGCTATGACCGCAGCCCTCAACGCTTCTCATGATGATGGGGAAAAGGCCGGCTTCATGCTTGGTCTAGGGTTTGTTGAGAAAGGCGTCCCGCCTTCCAACTTCCCTTTGTTCAATGTGGATACTGAAGCATTTATGACCAAGCATTGAACCAATACGCCGCCTTCCCGCATCCAGTGGTGGAGAAGGTGGACGAAGTAGCTGCTGCTGATGATGGGTTAGCTGTCCTCAAAGCGTTCCTCGAACCACCCCGTTCTGACGGAGCGGGTCCAAGTGGTAGCGGCCCTGAGGCTTGATCCTGAAGATCCCTTCCCATTGCTAAGACTTGTATAGTTTTTTATTTTCTTTTAGGCGGGTAGTTACCCGGCCATTCTTGTAATATATTCTTGAAATATTAATCTTTTTGCGTATAAGATTGTTATTTCCTTCTTTGGGTTCCTTGCTTATAAACTTATGACTTGCATACTTAGTTTAAATTAGCAATTTTCCAAGTGTTTAGAATAAGAACCTTTGAACGTGGTTGATAGTGGGTTAAAGTTTCGCTTCCTCCTTCGTGATTGTGCGGGTAGAACCGTCACTTGCACTTGGTAGGATGGCTAAACTTTAACTTTTATCTAACCTGCGTGCTGTTTTTCTTACTTTTTGAGGATAAGTTAACCTTTGAACGTGGTTGATAATAGGTGTGAAGTTTTGCTTCCTCTTTCGTGATTGTGCGGGTAGAACCGTCACTTGCACTTAGTAGGATGGCAAAACTTTACCCTTATCTGACCTGCGTGTAGGTTTTCTTTGCCTTTTGAGGATAAGTTAACCTTTGAACGTGGTTGATAATAGGTGTGAAGTTTTGCTTCCTCTTTCGTGATTGTGCGGGTAGAACCGTCACTTGCACTTAGTAGGATGGCAAAACTTTACCCTTATCTGACCTGCGTGTAGGTTTTTCTTACCTTTTGAGGATAAGTTAACCTTTGAACGTGGTTGATAATAGGTGTGAAGTTTTGCTTCCTCTTTCGTGATTGTGCGGGTAGAACCGTCACTTGCACTTAGTAGGATGGCAAAACTTTACCCTTATCTGACCTGCGTGTAGGTTTTTCTTACCTTTTGAGGATAAGTTAACCTTTGAACGTGGTTGATAATAGTGTGAAGTTTTGCTTCCTCTTTCGTGATTGTGCGGGTAGAACCGTCACTTGCACTTAGTAGGATGGCGAAACTTTACCCATACCTGACCTGCGTGTAGGTTTTTTCTTTCCTTTATAAGAATTTTGTTTTGAACCGTTCGACGCGCGGTTGTCGATAGGTTTAGTGTTCATTTTCCTTCATGATTCATGCGGATAGACCCGGCACTTTCATTTAATGGAATAATTGAACTCCTTCAACTGACCTGCGTGAAAGTTTGCCACGTTATTGGGTTCGTGCGGGTAAGACCGCCTTCCCACGCAACGACTTCACGTAATGTGAATGCCGTCAACAGTGTTGGATAGTGTTTAAACCGTTCGACGCGCGGTTGTTGATAGGTTATTATTCAGTTTCGTTAATGATTCATGCGGATTAGACCGGCACTTTCATTTTTGGGTGCTGAACTTTTTCCCCTTCAACTAACCTGCGTGAAGGTTTGTCACGTTATTGGGTTCGTGCGGGTAGGACGCCTTCCCATGCAATGACTTCACGTAATTATGCGGTGAAAACCGGCATATTAGTGTCCAGAAAAGTATTAAATGTAAAATCATCAGCTTCGATATTCTTAAAAGAGAATCATTTCCATTAGAAGTGGCTCTTGGCCTTTTCTTTACAAATTGAATTGATTTACATGCAAACTGTGTAAATGAGCTCCCTTCCTTGTTGGGATGGGAGTGCCATCGAGCCGATACGCACCTGGTTCGGGATCTCGTTCTTTACGCAGCATGTAGTCTCGATTTTGAAGCTGGAATTGATTTTTGTTTTCCCCAGCTGGGGTTCTATACGCACCCGCCTGCTCAGCCTTTATTACGCCACGAGGTGCGCGAGCGTCCCATCTGGAGTTCCGGTGCGACTGTACATTATCCCTTCCGCCCAACCGATTTTGCAAGCCGGATGAGGTGTCAAAGTTTACCCTTGACTGCCAGATGCCTAGCTTTCGTTTTTTATTTAATCGGGCGGTGAGGACGTTGTCTTCTCTCGTCCTCTGGGTGTAGAGGTTTGTGCTCTGTGGGAGATCTCTACCCAGTTGTTTTTCTGTTTCCGCATAGCGTTTTGCTGCTGTCATGATGCCATCCCATGTGGATGGCATGCCATCTTTACCCGTTAGGGTGCGGATGAGCTCTGGGTCATGTGCGCCCTGGATGAAGGCAGCGCGAACAAGATCTTCACTGATATTGCCCAAACTTAGCTTCTTTGAGTTGAAGCGAGTGATGAAGTTTGGCAGAGATTCGTCTTCCTCTCGTATGCATTTGAGGATTGTCCATTGCTCCTCGGTATACTTCCGTTGCTGGCTGAAGTGTTGGCTAAACTTTTGTTGGAAGTCTGCCCAGTCGTAGATGTGGTTGACCGGTAGACGATCGAACCATGCTCTAGCAGCCCCAACCAGCGTCATTTGGAACATGTAACACCACGTGGGTTCCGTCCAATTGCTGACGGTTGCCCCTGCTATGAACCTGTTCAAATGATCGTCTGGATCAGATATACCGTCATATGTGCCTATGTTGGGCATTTGTTTGGCACTCTTTGGGGCGATTGCCTCAGCAATGTCCCTTGCAAATTTGGACGTTCCTGCATTTGCAACGTTTGGTCTGAACGTTTTAGAGAAGTCTCGTGGACTTCCACCTGTGCTTTTTGGTTTGAAGGCTTGTCCAAAATGCCTTTTCGGTTGGGATTCCGTTTCCTTATGCTTCCCTTTTGCCCTATGGCGAGGGTTCGCGTCGGAGTCGGATTCCTCCGAGTCATCCTCCCAGTATTCGAATTCGTCGGCCTGTTGCACGGAACGCAAGCGTTCGTCCAACTCAGCCTGGAATTCCTTTTGTCGTGCCTCCGCCCATGCCTTAACTTCATCGAGAGTTTGGCGGGGGAGTCTTCGTTTCTCAACCTGGGTATCAGTGGATCCCAGTAGGCGATCATTTACTGCACTTGCCCCAGCTTTGGTAAGTGGGGTAGTGTTCGTAAAATTTACTTCGCTTGCCCCGGCTTCGGTAGCCGGGGTAGTGTTCGTAAAAACTGTGTTGCCGGTATTCCCCCTAGTAGCAGGGGTTATGGTTACCGGAATTTCTCTAACCATCTTTGTAGAAGTTTGAAAAAACTGGAGAAAAATAAAGTTCTAGCTTTATGCACGGATGGCGCCAATGAAGAAACACCAACCGGACCCCGGGCAGATTACTGGTAACCTGGGGGTTGGAGAGATGTTTCCCACGAGGGGTTAGACCCTTGGAAGATGGTTCTTCTGATAACCTGCAAAACAGACACCGTGAGCTCGTCACTGAGAAGGGGGGGGGTTCCTCCTTGTGACCACCCTCCGGCGTGAGAATCAGACTAGATTGCTCTTTAAATATAAAAGTATATTAAGAGATTGCTAGAGCAGATATCAGGTATAATATGATGATAATGTAGTAAGATATGATGTTTTTAGATGATCATACCATTTGGGGTATTTATAGCCGAAGGTAGGTTTCCAAGGAGGTATGGCCGGCTGCAACAGTGTTCCTGTTCATCAACAGTAGCCTACGCACATGCCCTGCTGGTAGTTGGTGGGTAGGCAGCGGCTGATAGCGACCAGGCCTGCTGTATACTATTCCCTTTCCACCAACTGCCGGCTACGCACGTGGTATGACAGTAGTTGGTGAGTAGGCAGCGGCTTAATAGTGATACAGTACAGGAGCATGCTGCTCGCCATACTGTATCAGTGAGCTGTCGTATCCCTGATCAGATCTTTCGCCCATACCTCGTCAGGTACAGTGAAAGGTCCTTCAGTATAGACTGGCTTATTTGGGCGGGAGTATTCCCCCTCCCGCCTCTGTGCGGGATTGCTCCCGGCTTTGCTCATTCCTTCAGGTGACACTGAATGATCGAGAGCTAAGTACCTAGTGCGTGTAGCCATGCTGCGCGGGTGGCCTTCCCTCATGGCTTGTATCCGAGGCTGCGGGAACAGGCGGAGTCCACCATGGGAGGCATTTCCTGCGGGACCAGCTTGCATACTGCGCGTAAGGACGTCACGTCTCTGAGCATGGTTGGTCCTGCGGATCCAGTTGGTCTCTGCGCAGACGTCCCTGTTTAAGGTGAGTCCTGCGGGTCCAACTGGGCTCTGCTGGGACCTACCTCTTCAGTTACCCAAGTGGAGTTTCAAATTGATCTCATATCAAAAGTGGAACTTTTTTAAAATAATTAAGATATTAATTTTTATTATATTCTATTTTATATGATTTTTACATCAATAATTTGGTGAGAATAATTTTTAATTTAATGAGTTATAACTCGTTTAAGGAATATCTGGGTTTAGTAAAATTCATACCTATGAATTCGGGTCAAATGCATGAAAAACCTCCATTTAAAAATCAAGCAAATCTGGTGACTCCAAAAAAATGGGGAGCGACTATATCGCGACACGTAGGATTTTTATATCTTCGTTTATATATATTATAGATTATATTTGTCGGCATTTGTATACGTATATAGGATTATAAATTTTTAACATCAATTTTTTTTTTCATCTAAAATCCATATATATGCAATTGAACTAAAGAACCTAATCACGTAATCTATTAATGGTGAAACTTTCACCAATCCATCCATGCTTATCCATGCTCGATGTTACGTTTTTGTGATGCTACATTCGTGGTCATGGACATGCAACATTAAATGATGTTCACTTATAAAATCCAAACGTTGTTGTTCACATAGGACCAGTCCGTAGGAGAAGTTGGAAAAAAAACTCACTGTTACGTAATTCGTTGTGGTAATGTGAAATCCGAGAAAAAAACTAAGGTGTGTTGTTGAAGAAACGTGGATCGACTTACTAGTAAACGATCAACTTTCCTCGGGTACGAGTGTGCTATATCACTGATGGTTTTCCGGAGTATGAATTCTTCCACCTTCAAAACGAGCAGCACCGTGAACTTACCCCTCAGAAAGGGACAAAGGGGTCCTCTTTGGGGTAACCCTCCGGTGTGAGAATAAGATATTGTAGGAGAAGATAATAATAATCTGAAAGTGAGTAAGGACTTAGAATGTATTTTCTTGCTTACCTCCCCTTGTGGAGGTAGTGTGGTATTTATAGTGTTAGGGTTTCCAATGATTGGGCTCAGACCCAATTAGGGCCTTTTTGGCCCCCTCCTATTGCTTCGCGCCACGTGTCCTTAGGACACCTGGTGCTTTTTCATTGATTATTCTCTGACCAAGGTATTTCACCTGACCCATGTGCAATCACGTGGTAGCACATGGGTTTTGCTGAGTTGTCCACCCTTCATTGGCAGCTGTCAACATCAGCATATTCTTTATTCCTTAAAGGATACCTTCAGGAAGGTTGTCTGATGAGCACAATCATGGTTGTCCTTATCCTGATTTGGATAAGGACGTGGTTGATTATGTGCATGTGTGATATGCGCCTATCCTGGGGATGCGCGAGGTCTTCTCTTTATTCTCACGCGCAGATGTTTCATGCGCAAGCATATGTAATATGCGTGAGCATATGTGATATGCGCCACGCGCAGATGCGCCACGCGCAGATGTGATATGCGTGAGCATATGATGCGTGAGCATATGTGATACGCGCCACACGCAGATGCGCCACGCGCAGATGTGATATGCGTGAGCATATATGATGCGTGAGCATATGTGATACGCGTGAGCATATGTGATGCGTGAACATATGTGATATGCGTGAGCATATGTGATATGCGCCACGCGCATAGGTTTTGGCTTTGTGTCTTCATGACATCCTGATTTCAAGCCTCTTGTCTATATCTTGTGAGTTGACCCGCCCCGCTAGATATTAAGGCGGGTGCATACCTCTTCAAGCCCCCCCAGTCTAATGTGTGTCTTGTCTCGCGCGAGCGAGGTAAGATAGATATTAGACTTAACAGTTTGCTCTTTTAATAGGGTTTGTCTTTTCTTTTTTATTTCTCATATGTGCGTTGCGCGAAATTCTATCCTTTTGGTTGAAATGAATCGTCCATGTACGTGGTTGGTTGGTGCTGATATGCGTCAGAGATGGAGACGTTATGTGTCAGACTTTTCGTGTGCTCGAGGTGCTACAATGGCCTTTCATGTCTCCTCATACAGTGTCAGGAACACGTGTCGCGCTCATGTTGGCCTGCACCTGCGAGTGGGGGCGCGTGAGCGTAACTCTGATCAGTACCTGTTTCTTTCTCTCTCCTGGGCCTATAAAAGCAAGCCTTTTGAGTGGTTTTTCTTCATCTTCATTGTTATTTCAGAGCTCTTTCTCCTTCAATTTTCATTCCGATTAAGAGCCTGTCTTTTGCTTCCAGATTTCCGTGCTTAAAGTAACCGCTGTTTGATTCATCATTGTATGTCTGATAACCCAGACACCACAATTTTCCCCAGCAAACGCCGTGTAAAATCGTTAGTTATGTCCACTTTGAAGAAGACCGGCAAGGGTAAACGGGCCGCCGAGGCCTCGTCGGAGGAGGTGGGGAAGAACAAAACAGTGAAGAGATGGGATGAGATTCCCTGTAAATTGAAACAGTCTGACTTCGACAATCTCGTCGCCTCTCAGGGTTTTCTCCCTGAGTACAGCTGTCTGCTCCCGGCGGCCGGGCAAACGGCGGCAGATCCGCCCGCCGGCTATATCTCTTTATACTCTCACTTTTTCACTCACTGTAACCTTCGTCTTCCGATGACAAGGTTTATAGGTGCGCTCCTTCAGTTTTATGGGATTCACATATCCCAAGTCCATCCTTGTGGACTAGTGCGCATGACTCATTTTGAGTTCATGTGCAAAGCTCAGCGCGAGGAGCCCACCCCTCGGCGCTTTCAATATTTTTACAAGCCAAAAATCCAAGATTCTTGGTTCTCGTTCACACCGCGCAATCAGAAGGTTAAGTGCTGCACTGTTTCCTTCAAAAGCCTTCATGACTGGTCTGAAAATTTTTTTTATATTAAGGCTGGTGTGATTCCCATCCGCATGACCATGCGCGCGATCACTTCTGCGCCCGCGGATGTGAATGTTCTTAAGAACCCAACGGGCGCATGGGTTAACAAGTTAACTGCTGAACCATCCCCCGCCAAGAATATTTGCGAGGAGGCGCTGGTGGGGGGTGGTATGAGCAAGAGGTGGACCGACAGCGCGACTGAGCCTGACGTCCAAGTTGATGGCTTAGG
>NW_027500848.1:0-82671 GCF_021521415.1 Bidens hawaiensis
GGATAATGTGTTCTAGCAAATAAGAGGAATTGGAGTAACTCTTTAACTTGAAAGTCAATGATTCAAGATTAGCTTTTGTGTTTTCCATTTCCTTTTTCAAGACATTATTTTTATTGATATGAAAGTTTATAGAGTCTTGTTGATTTAGAACACATATCTCCAATTCCTTGTTCTGACGCTTAAGGCTATCAACTTTTTCTTTAAAAACAGACTCTTTCTGCTTCCAAGCCTTGTTTTGAGCAAGAGCGTCAGTCAGTTCAATTAAAGATCTTGAGGCTGCTTGTTTATAAGCCTCGAGATCTTCAATTCTCTCTTTCAGAGAGTGAATTTCTTGTTCAGACATTTCACATTTTAAACATTTGGTATTTTCTGGTTTGGGAGTAGTAGGGTTAGAACTTACCTTGGCATCATTTGACGTCTCTGCCATGAACGCAAAGTAAAGATTCCCTGCTCTTTCCAGAAAAGATGCAGAAGTTGCTTTTGACAGTACTTCATTGACTTCTTCAACAGTAGCAGCTTCTGCAGGAATTGTTGAACTTGGAGATGATTGAGGAACATTTGACTCTTTTGCTTGATCCTCCTTAATCTCCACTGATGACACTTCAGCTTCATGCTCTCCTTCATTTATTTCAGTAGCTGGCTCCTCGACAATGTATTCTTCATCAGTTGAGGAATCATCAGACCCAGATTCTGAGTCTCCATCCACAATGGTGATGTCAGCCATGTTAATGCTGAAGTTCCAGGACTCGCCTTCATCACCTTGAACAGCAAGAGCAATTTCATTGTTGATGTTGGCGTTGTTTGGTGCTGTTTGATTCTGAGGGACCAGTTGTCTCTCATTGTTGATATTTGCAGCGGCTGCAGCAGGAGTAGATGAAGTTGAAGTAGTTCGGAAGGGATATTGGTGACCTTCCCTCTTTGGTTAGAGCACTCCTTGGCAAAGTGACCAAGTTCGCCACAGTTGTAGCATTTAACTTTTGTTTTATCAAAACCAAACTTGGATTTATTATTTATTGAAAGAGCTTGGCCTGTTTTCTTAGCCCACTTTCTAGCCCTACGGAACGCGCTGCCAAGTGCCCACATGATGTCGATGCGTTCCATATCGTCTTCATCTAGCTGTTCATAGTCATCGCTGTCCAGATGACTGTTGCCAAGTTTACCAGCCACCATTAAGCTGTATGATTCAATTATTGTGCCTAACGTTGCCATATGTTCTTTGGCAACTTCCACCGTTACCTTTCCCAAGCCTTTAGTTTTTAACGTTGCCTTTTCAGTTGACTTGGGTCCGGAGTTAGAACTTGAATTTCCGGAATTTGATGTTGGTGGTGCAGAAGATCTCGTTTCGGTCCCCTTAGATTGATTTGACATTGAGGAGACAAACGCAGTCTTCATTGGAGCATGGTCATTTGAATCTGACATTGGTGATTTTGACATGTACAGCGACTTGTCAGATGTTGCTCTGGGTTTCCTGGAGGATGCTCTTAATTCAGCGTCTTCCTGTCTGATTTCTTTTATAAAGTCAGAAAGAAGAATCGTCTCCAATTGATGACTTCTTCTCATCACAGTCAGGAAGGTGTTCCAGCTTGTTGGGAGTCCTTGAGCGAGACATCTAACCTTTTCAGTCCCTGTTGTTTTGACATTATAAGACTTTAGCTCTGACATAAGATGATAGAATCTTGACAGCAACGATTCAATGTCTTCGCCGGATTCTGGACCAAACAAATCAAATTCACGCTTTAGCTCCCGTGCGTGAATTTCTTTAAGTGACTCAGATCCTTCGCATCGTTCTACCAGTGCGTTCCAAAGAGTTGACGCTGTTGTGAACTGGTTAAATTGATGGAAGAGATCGCTGGAGAGAGCTTGAGACAGTAAAGAGAAGGCTTTCTTCTCAGCATCAAAGGCTATCTTTTGTTCTTCTGACAGCCTAAAGTAGCTCAGGCTTTCACCATCATCTTTTGTAGGATGCACCCACGTTGTCTGAACCGCTTCCCATAGTCCAGGATTCACACCTGTGATATGAATCTGGAATCTTGTCTTCCAGGTAGTAAACTCATTGAGTGCCATCAACTTTAGAGGCTTGTTGAAGCTTCCAGATTCTGAATCACTCTCAAGGATCGATTGGATCCTTTTGTTTGTACTTGAACTGGCAGACATTTTTGCTTCTTTGTTTTACACTTTGATCTGTAAACACTTAACAAATAACGTTAGTAACAAAAGTGTCAGTCAATTCTAGTGAAAAAGTTCACTTGAAAAGACTGAAAAATAATTGAAAATTTGCTAAGTATTGAGAAATCAGCCTTTTAATCGAATGTGTTCTGATTCGATCGAATGTGTTCTTTATTCGATCGAATGTGTCCTGATTCAATCGAATGCCTGACTGATTCACTGTTCTGGTCTTCTGAAGCTTATCCGATCGAATATGATCTTGTTCGAGCGAATGAGGTGACAGGTTCGATCGAATGAGTGTCCGGTTCGATCGAAAGGGTTCTGGCAGTCGAATAAGAAAGAGATTGAATGGGTGGATCGAATATGAGACTTGTTCGTCGACTGGATGCAGGTTCGATCGAAAGGATGAATTTGATTCGATCGAATGGACTTGGCGCAAATCACGGCGGGAAAAACTAATTCGGTCAAAATTCAAACTGGTTCGATCGAATAGAAGGCTTATTCGATCGAATGAGTTCCAAAAATACGACTTGTTCGATCGGGATTTTCGGAATTCCCAAACTTAGAAGATTTGACCAGATTTTCGGTTTTAAAATCACTAACACGAATCCTAATTGATTTAGAAGCAAAATAGGACTCTTTTAAGTGTTTTAACACTTAAACAAACAAGCAAACACATAAATATGGATCAAACATTTAAAAAACGAAGAACACTTTGAATGTTCTTGATAAAACCCGAAATTTTAAGAACAAAAATTTGATGATTTAGACGTGTAAACCGAACACAAATGATTAGAATTGAAAATCAATAAACCAACACTTTTAACATCAAATTTTAAGATCAAAAACCAAAATATATGACTTTTTATGAGTTTTTGATAAGAACACTAAGAACAAAAACACTTGTTTTCGAAAATTTTTCAAGCAAAATATATGTTTTTGACAAGAAAAACACGAATATCACCACGAATCTTTCGTGAATCAAGATCCTTAAGCTCTGATACCAATTGTTGGTTCAGTCGGGACCGAGATGATCCGAGCCGGTTCGAGACGGAAGGTTTGATAACCAAAGACGGATAGAAACAAACACGAAACAAACGATTTCATTGATAAAAAACGAAAGATTACATGCTTGTTAAACACTGAAATCACGATCTATGGCAGGGGGAGGTCGAGCATGGCCTCCCCCCTCATCAGGACAGCACCTGGGCGCCGGGCACGCAAATCCTTAACAAACCACGCCTGAAAGCTGGGTATTTATACCCACTGCTATTCGATCAGGACTCATTCGATCGAATGAGTCCTATTCGATCGAATAGCAGACTCATTCGATCGAATCAGAGACTGGTTCGATCGAATGAGTATCCATTTGAAAATGCTCTTTCGAATGGATGACTTTCGGCGTGGACCACTATCTAGGTGTACAGAATACAACATAAACAATCTAAACTATTCGCCAAGCGACGGCCACAAAACATGCACCAACAAGGACGTTAGCAGACTTGGTAGTAATTGAATACGAGTAGACCTATCTACTTAGTTCCCGTATGGGATGATATATATATATATATATATATATATTTATGTAGGAATATATATGTATGTATATATGGAGGTATGTATGTACGTATGAGGATGTGTTACCTTATAGCCTACGATTGTGTAATGATATTTAGTTCCTCGTGACTAAGAATGATGTATGTAGGCTTATTGATGTGTGTGTGCATGGTGATTCACGACCGGGTCAAATATATTACTCTGGTTGTACCCGTGGTGGAGAGGCACGTGTGACCATCATTTTGGCGGGTCAAATATATTACATAGGTTTTAAAATCCCGTGGTGAAGAGGCCCGTTGATGTTGAGCCGTGATCGGGTCAAATATATTACTTGCGGAAGACCCTGGGTGAGGAGGCCCGTATCACGTGCTTGGATGTATGAACCGTGGTCGGGTCAAATATATTACTTGGGGAAGACCCGGGGTGAGGAGGCCCGTATCACGTGTTTGGATGTTAAACCGCGACCGAGTCAAATATATTACTTGGGGATGACCCGGGGTGAGGAGGCTCGTGTTGCGTGATTTTGTTTTATTAAACTGTGACCGAGTCAAATATATTACTTGGGGATGACCCGGGGTGAGGAGGCTCGTGTTGCTGATTTTGTTTTATTAAACTGTGACCGAGTCAAATATATTACTTGGGGATGATCCGGGGTGAGGAGGCTCGTGTTGCGTGATTTTGTTTTATTAAACTGTGACCGAGTCAAATATATTACTTGGGGATAACCCGGGGTGAGGAGGCTCATGTTGCATGATTTTAACGGTTTTGTTAAACCGCGGCCGGGTCAAATATATTACTCCAGGAAGACCCGGGGTAAGGAGGCCCGTGCTGTGTGAAAAGATGTTTAATGTTTTATTCACTTATGATTTGGTTAAGAAAGGCTATTTATGATTTTATGGTGACATGATTTTCCACTACATTTCATACATATGGAATTTAAATTTTTAATGAATGTCGTTTATGAAAACTTGAACTCACTTAGCTCAAGCTGACTTTGTGTGTATGTTAGATTGACTTTCAGGTTAAGAAGTGGATGCTACTGCTTGGACGTGCTGGATGCTACTCGAGAGGTTGAAGGCATTTCTGGTCGAGGAATTCAAATAAAATAAATATTTTATTTACATTTGATTTTGGACACCTGTACCCGTGTTTGGGATATTTAAATACTTACACTTTTTCCGCTGTTATTTACTCTGAACTTGTTTTAAATAAAACGAATCGAGTTGATAGGGTTTTAAATTTTTGTGAATTTGTGGACGTGATTACCAACTATAGGATTCCCGGGATTCGGGGTCTTACAATGTCAGCCGAGTTGATAGGGTTGACGGTTCCTTTTTACAACTCTCAATTTAACATTTAAACGAAAATTCGCGCACCGCTGACTCAATTGACGAAGCACCAACCAAAACAGCCCCGAGCATCAAAAATTTAATTTTTCCACAGCCCTTAAACCCCCCTAGGGCTGTACAAACTTATTCGGTCAGTCATCCGATCAATTAATGCATTAAACTCAACAGTTGTCAATCCTACACCCTGTAAACCCTAGTTTTCGAACTAAAATCGATTGACCGACCTAAACACCTCCAACGGCTACCAAATTTTAATATAATGCAAATGCCATACCTGGGAATCTTTCTACACTGGAAACTCTAATTTCTATCCATGGGAAGTGGGTCAATTACACTTTGGCCGAAAATCTGTCCAACGAAAAGTTTCGGCAAAATTGAGCATCAAAACGATTAGGGGTGAACAAAAAGAGTGTTGGGGATCATAGTACATACCTTGAATTACTTCTAGGAGCTTGGAATTGATCAAAAAGTCGAAACAATGAGGGGGGGGGCTGGTCTTCTTGGCCGATCGCAGCTGCAGCTTCTACTAGGTTTAGTTTTTTTTTTATTAGGTTATATTATAAAACATTTTCATTCTAGCCCCTGGAATTTAATAATAATGTAACTTGGAAGAAATGTTAAGTGATTAGACGTACCGGGAGGACGTAAAGGCTTCCGAGAAACATCTAATAAATCCCGAGAATTATACATACTCTACAATCTTTAATTCTTGAAACCGGAATTAACGGGCGTTACAAGTCCACCCCCCTTACAATGGGATTCGTCCCCGAATCTTGATGCGACAGGAACAACTGCGGATAATGCTTCATCATCTCGTCTTCGGACTCCCAAGTGGCCTCAGAACCCCTACGGTGTTTCCACTGCACCTTCACCTGTCTAACCACCTTATTCCTCAAACGCCTCTCCTGACGGTCAAGAATAGCAAACGGTTGCTCAACGTAGTTCAGCTTACTATCGAGTTCAATATCATCGAGGGGCACATAGGCCTCTACATCCGCTAGGCATTTCCTCAGATGGGACACGTGAAAAGTAGGATGAATCCCTGCGAGCTCCTCGGGCAATTCCAGCCTATATACTACCTCACTGACTCGGGCCAATATACGAAATGGGCCAATAAACCTCGGACTGAGCTTCCCCCTCTTACGAAAACGAATAATGCCCTTCCAGGGAGAAACTTTTAACATAACCCGATCCCCGCCTTAAACACAATAGGCCTTCACCTTTTATCTGCATAAGACTTCTGACGATCCTGCGCGGCCTTCATAAATGATTTAATCTTGTCGAGTTTCTCAGTCGTAGCCTCGACCACCTCCAAACTACCCAACTGCTTCTAACCAATTGAACCCCAACAGACTGGAGTCCTACACCTCCTACCATACAACATCTCAAACGGTGGCATCCCAATCGTGGCATGATGACTGTTAGTATACGAGAACTCTACCAGCGGTAAGTGACGGTCCCAACTGCCACCAAAGTCGATAACACAAGCTCGCAACATATCCTCGAGAGTCTGAATGGTCCTCTCGGACTGACCATCCGTCTGAGGGTGATAAGCACTACTGATGAGGAATTTGGTGCCCATCTCCTCATGAAACCTTTTCCAAAACCTAGAGTTGAAACGCTTATCCTTATCCGAAACAATAGATACCGGAACCCCGTGCCTAGAGACGATCTCACGAATAAACACATCGGCCAGCTACTCAGAATTAAAAGTCTCTCGAATTGGCAAGAAGTGAGTGCTCTTGGTCAGTCTATCCACGACTACCCAAATGGTGTCATAATTACCCCTAGGAGTACAAGGCAGTTTAGTCACGAAATCCATGGTAAGATGCTCCCATTTCCACTCAGGTATTTCCAACGGCTGAAGTTTCCCAAATGGCTTCTGATGTTCGGCCTTAACTTGCAGGCATGTCAAACACTTACTTACGTACCGAGCAACCTCAAACTTCATCGCAGGCCACCAATAATTCTTTTTCAAATCTTGGTACATCTTGGTCGTGCCCGAATGAATGGAATAGCACGACTTGTGCGCCTCATCTAAAATCTTACCTCTGAAATCTCCATATCTCGGTACCCATAAACGCCCATCCTTATACTTCACCCCATCATCGGCGTCTTCCAACAACTTTTCCTGACCCCAAATACGCTCTGACATAATCCATTCCACCTGCAAAGCTTCATTCTGGATGTTGGCTATTTGTTTCAAAATGTCGGGTTTGAGAATAAGCTGGTAGGATTCACACGAATAGGTTTTGGTCTCTCCTTCCGGCTTAACGCATCGGCCACCACATTAGCCTTACCCGGATGGTACATGATCTCCAGATCGTAGTCCTTAATCAACTCCAACCATCGACGCTGTCGCATATTCAGTTCCTTTTGCTCGAAGAAATACTTTAAGCTCTTATAATCGGTATAAATAACGCAAGGAACACCGTACAAATAATGCCTCCACAACTTAAGCGTAAACACAACCGCCGCCAGCTCTAAATCGTGTGTAGGATAATTCGCCTCATGAGGCTTCAACTGCCGTGAGGCATAAGCGATGACTCGGCCTCGCTGCATCAAAACACAACCAAGCCCCTGATATGAGGCATCAGAATAAACCACCAGATCATCGGTGCCATCGGGTAGAGCTAAAATCGGGACATGCGTCAAGCTGTTCTTCAACTCGAGAAAATCTTCCTCCTGTTCCGTACCCCAAACGAACATAACACTCTTCTTAGTCAACCTGGTCAGTGAAGAAGCAATTTTCGAAAAATAGGGAATAAAGCGGCGGTAATACCCCGCCAAACCCAGAAAACTACGGATTTCAGATAGAGACTTAGGAGACTCCCATTCATTCACGACTTCCACCTTTGCAGGGTCAACCAGAATACAACTCGGGTTAATAACTTGACCCAAGAATTGAACCTCACACAACCAGAAGGAACACTTAGAAAATTTCGCATACAGTTTGTTCTTCCGCAGAGCCTCCAACACTTCCCTGAGATGACCGTCGTGATCGGATTCGCTTTTAGAGTACACAAGAATGTCGTCGATGAACACAATAACCGAACGATCGAGCATCGGCCTACACACCCGGTTCATAAGATCCATGAACGCAGCCGGTGCGTTTGTCAAACCGAAAGACATCACAAGAAATTCATAATGCCCATAACGAGTGCGGAAGGCAGTTTTGTTAATATCTTCCTCCCGAATCTTCAACTGATGATACCCGGACCTAAGGTCAATCTTCGAGAACCAACTATCTCCTTGGAGCTGATAAAATAAATCATCGATCCTTGGAAGAGGGTACCGATTTTTAACAGTGAGCTTGTTTAATTCACGGTAGTCAATGCACATCCGCATGCTACCGTCCTTTTTAACGAACAGGACCGGAGCACCCCAAGGTGAGATGCTCGATCGAATAAAGCCCTTATCGAGCAAGTCTTCCAACTGAGCCATAAGTTCTTTCATTTCATTTGGTGCTAGACGATAAGGGCCCGAGCAACGGGTTTTGCGCCCAGCACAAGGTCGAATTCGACCTCGCGGTTCGGCAGGACATCTGACAAATCATCTAGAAATACATCCGGGAAATCCCGAACAACAGGAACATCACCGACGGTATCCACCTCGGTTTTCATATTTATAGCATATGCTAGATACGCCCCACAACCCCGCTGTATCTATCTCCCTGCTTTAAGCATAGATATGATATGTGGCGTCGCACCACTCCGATCACCGAAGACAGTGATTTGGGTCCCATCCTGGCCCACAGATGAACAAGTTTCTGACCACAAATGATTTGAGCATCAACACTCGCGAGCCAATCCATCCTGAGCATCACATCGAAACAGCCAAGCGGCATCAAATACAACCGCATCGGAAATTTATACCCAGACAAATCGATGGAACAACCCTGAATTGCCCTAGACATGGAAACGGATTTTCCTACGGCGACCTCAACCTCAAACATATCGACTACGTGCTCGGGTGATTTATTCAACGAGGAACAGAAAGCGGTAGACACAAAACTTCTACTGGCGCCCGAATCAAATAAAACTGACGCTGTAATTAATCAAGTAGAAAGGTACCTTGGACAATATTATACTGCTGCTTAGCTACGCGATCAATACATACGATTTCAAAAGAATAAGAAACTATAAAGGTGGGATGAAAGCTAAATAAGGAAAAGTACCTGAAACGACATCCACATCCTCCTTCGCTTCCTTCTTAGAGATGTTGAAGGCCCTCGCCCTAGCCTTCGGCTTCTCATCCTTTTCCCCCCTCGAGGAAGTCCCCTGCCCGGACCCCCCCCCCCGCCTTAATGGAAGGACAGTTTGATACCAAGTGACCCGAACCCTTACAGCTGAAACAGGTCAATGTATGACACTCGACCTTACCACAACGAAAACTGGTGCCAGACCCACTCCTACATTCCCCCTTGTGCGGCTTCCCGCACTTCTTGCAATTACCGAACACCGCATCCCTTTTAAACTCAGAAGTCTTAGTCTTTACCCTTTTTTAGACGAATTAAAATTGCTTCCCCCAGGCCGCTTATCGTACGAATTTGAGTTCCATGCCTACCTATTCTCGGTCGGCGGTAACTTCTCCCTCTGATCATACAGCATACCTGCTAGAGTGACCACCGAGTGAAAAGGGTTCATGTCGGTAGTCAACACACCCCTACGAATATCCACCGGAAGCCCCTTCACGTACTTCTTAATCCTCTTGGCTTCGGGAGTAACCAAATCGGGACATAAACAAGCCATCTTGTTAAACTTGGTGGTATACTCCCGATGCGACATAGTACCAGCCTCTAAAGTCAAGAATTCATGTTCTATCTTATCCAATTCATGCAGAGGACAAAACTGATAGAGAACCAATTTCTTCAACTTATCCCACGTCATCCTCCTAATCGAACGATCACCCATAGCTTGCGCCAAGTTATCACACCAATGTAGTGCCTCGGAACGAAACGAGGCAGTAGCATAAGTCACCATGTCATCCCCCTTGCACTTACAAACCCTCAGAATGGCCTCCATCTCTCACACCCACTGATGTGCTGCCAATGCATCTTTAGTACCATCGAAAGAAGGGGGTCACACTTCTTAAAGTCACCATACGAGCAACCCCGAGTAGATACACTAATAGTCTGCACCTCATCTTCATCCCTACTCGGCACATACACTTCCTTTTCCTCTTCTACGCACACCTCCTTACTCTTCTTTCCCTTATCCGAACGTTTACCAACTAGCGACTCCTCCATGGCCCTAACAGCCTCAGCAACGATCTCGGGTATGGCGCTATGGAGCACCTGGTATACCTCATATGCGATAGCCATGCGCATAGCAGGGTCTAAGGCGGGGTTATCCCCCTCCTCATGAATCGGGGTTTCCTGTTGGGGAGTAGGAATCTCACTCTCGGCTTCGGCATGTGGCTTACGGCCATGGCCGCAAACACTAGGACCACCTCTCTTAGCTGCTCGTGTATTAACCATGAATTATCCCTACAAAGACAGAATTTTAACACGATTAAGTACATGTGGCATTTAGAACATGTAAGGTAAGGGTAAACTGCTAATGACGTTGATCAAGTGTAATTAGTCGTTTACTTTACCCGCCCGTCCTAAGCACCCCCTGCCCCTAACTTCGTTAGCCTTCTCTCTAACACTTAGACAGTTAATCACATACTAGAAAGTTATAAATTTAAAGGAATGACTAATAATTTAAAGTTACCTCTTGTCGTGCACCTACTCGCGGTGGGCATATTGGTCTCTTTTCTTACAGTTCGAGTCTAAGCATTCGGGGATGCTCGGATCCCTCGAACCATGGCTCTGATACCAACTTGTAAGGCCTCGAACCCCAGGAGCCCCACAGTTGGTATTCATACAAAATACTTATTAAAATAATTAATACTTGAAAACGGTTCTTCCATTAAAACAAACATCTCAGAGTGTAAATTCAGCGGAAAACATAAATAGTGAAGTATGTTCCCTAAAACCCAGGAATTTTGCCCAAAACCAATTTTTAAATATAATTCATAAAACCATTTAAAATAAAATTGTTTAGATTACATTCTTCCATCCACGTATTCCCTTCACCGTCCAAGTAGCTTCTTGCACGTCCAAGCGATAAGGCATCCTCTTCCTACCTGAAACTCACATTAACATGCACACAAAGTCAGCTTGAGCTGAGTGAGTCCAAGTTTTAAGTAAATAATATCAGTAGTAACAATTATGATAGTCATACCAAAAGATTAAAAATAAAAGAGTGCATACATTAAATCATCATTACCGAAAACTAAACATTCTCGTACATACATATACAAAATGTATATATAAACATCCTTTCAAGTACATCCCTATATATATATATACATATATATATAACATCCACATATAACATCAGGGTCGAGCAAACGTACAACCCAAACACGTAACATTAACGCATGCAAACACAAAGTAGGCATACGCAACATCAGTAGTCGAAACGACTACAACATCGCCAAATATAGGCCAAGCAATAATATATATATATATATATATATATATATATATATATATATATATATATATATATAACATCCCAAGGCCTACCATATACTAGCAAGCCTATATAAAATCGTTTAAAACATTTCATCAAGTAAGAAAACACTTAGGTGTGCATGCTAGCTCAAAATTTAAAGAGAGTTAAAAGGGGGCATCATGAATCACCTGAAATCAATCGAACACCTGCAATGAGCTAGGAAATCCCTAACTGCACAATCACAAGCAAGGGCCTGTAAATTATACTCAACGCGTTACTAAACTAGACCGTAAGAACAGTCTTGCCTAATGGGCCGTTCAAGCCCAACACTTTGGCCCAAGGCCCAACAACTTGGCCCAAGGCCCAACGACTTGGTCTAAGGCCCAACACTTGGCCCAAGGCCCAACACTTGGCCCAAGGGTAATCAAATCGAGTAGAATACGCGCGTAATAAACCTTAAAACCATTTGTTAAACGAATCAGCCCCAAATGGACCAAATTCCCATTTTAATCTTTTCATTCATAATGACTATGTCACCCGAGTTGATAAGGTTGTCGGTTCCTTTTTACAACTCTCAATTTAACATTCAAACGAAAATTCGCGCAACGCCGACTCGAATGAAGAAGCACCAACCAAAACAGTCCCGAGCATCAAAAAATTAATTTTTCCATAGTCCTTAAACCCTCCTAGGGCTGTACAAACTGATTCGGTCGGTCATCCGATAAATTAACGCATCAAACTCAACAATTGTCAATCCTACACCCGGTAAACCCTAGTTTTCGAACTAAAATCGATTGACCGACCTAAACACCTCCAATGGCTACGAAATTTTAATATGATGCAAATGCCATATCTGGGAATCTTTGTACACCGGAAACTCGAATTTCTATCCACGGGAAGTGGGTCAATTACATCTTGGCCGAAAATCTGTCCAACGAAAAGTTTCGGCAAAATTAAGCATCAAAACGATTAAGGGTGAACAAAAAGAGTGTTGAGGATCGTAGTACATACCTTGAACTACTTCTAAGAGCTTGAAATCGATCAAAAATTCGAAGTAATGAAGGGGGGGCTGGTCTTGTTGGCCGATCGCAGCTGCAGCTGCTACTAGGGTTTAGTTTTTTTTTTTTTGATTAGGTTATATTATAAAACATTTTCATTCTAGCCCCTGGAATTTAATAATAATGCAACTTGGAAGAAATGTTAAGTGATTAGACGTACCGGGAGGACGTAAAGGCTTCCGAGAAACATCTAATAAATCCCGAGAATTATACATACTCTACAATCTTTAATTCTTGAAACCGGAATTAACAGGCGTTACACGGATCACGCCACGACATTTCCGCCTTAGGTTGGGTTATGACATAAAACTCTTCAGAAAAATGAATCGGGTTAGGTTTCACAATAATTTGGATTGCATGTAAAACCAGTCGCGTCACATGGATGCATAACAGTTGCATTGCATGGACGCAAACCAGTCGCATCGCATGGCCCCAACTAGTCGCATCGCATGTTGAATTCTCATCGCATCGCCTAATAAACAAATCGCATCGCATGCTCGTGCAATGCGATTTCTTTTCATGCGATCAGAATCCTCTTTTCGTCTATTTGACCACTTTCCAGCCATTCTTCACCAAGACCCTTCCTTATGACCCGATTTTACCATTTTTTGGGGTTTTGGGTCATACCAACTTTGTCTACCCGTGTTTTTCAAATCCAGCACGGTACTTTTTTGTCCCATGTTGTACCCGTTAGCTCACGGCTCTTAAGGTTTATATTTTTCTTACATCTTACAGCCAGATCTACCATTATATCATGTTGCATGTCAATACCATCCTCAAAGACTTAACCCTTTTAACAAATCTCACCTTACGGTCTCTGGTTTGGTTCGGATCTAGACCACCCGTGGGTCTCAACAAGTTCTTGTTGTTCGGTTATGCTTAAACGCTAACCTTCTTAGCTCTCTTAAATTTGTAGAAGAATATAAGACGAAGAGAGCTCGTGTGTGTGTTCTTGAGGTTGAGAGTGTTTGGGTGGAATGAGGGTGGTGGAAATGAGTAGAAGGAAGATTTTGGAGTTTATATACTCCTAGTCTATGGGCTTTAAGGGCCCATACCCATTTCCAAGCCCAATATTATATCCAAGCCCAACATCACTTAAACACTAATTACACAATTAAATTAACATAAAGTCATTTATTTATTTTAACAAAAGTAGGATGTTGCTCTTGATTTTCTTTGTATTTCATTTATAGTTTGTGACGTTGACAGCTTCTGTTTTCTTTAAACTCGCTTTTTGCTTTCTTTTAAGTTATCTCCAAACTCAAAGGTGAGTTTCTCATACCCCCTTTGTAGCACTTTTATTACTTTTGGGGGTAGCCTATATATCTTACATCTTCAAAGTATTTATGATCTCGTTTACAAACTAGAATTCATTACATGGACTTGTGTGTTTACTTGATTACTTGCTCATGGTTACCTCAATAAGTATGATCATACGCCCCCCTTTCCACTCAAGACCTTTTCGAGTGGAAAAGAGACTTCATTAACCGAGTACATAGGTTGTCCCCTACTGGAAGGGCCTTCGTTTATTCTTTACACTGAGGGCCTTGATTCGAGTTTAAAGAACCCTTATTTGCATTTTTCACAAGTTTCATGGAATTGTATGGTGTACTTAAATATGCTACAGTTACAATTATCAGGTGTTGACATGCAACGAAGACATTAGACTTAGGTTACAATAATAAATGGACAAGTTTATTTTATTTTTTTGTTGATTATGTGTTTCATTGTTTCAACTTATGTACTTGAGATTTTAATTGAATTAGTGATATTATGGTCACTTAATAGTGTCACGTGTGTTTGAAAAATATGTACGTCAGACTCGGGCGTTTTCTTTTAAGCCAGGGTGTTATACTAATCATCTTGGCAGCCTAGACACATGAATTTGTAAAATCATAAAAATTACTAAATCTAAGTCCAAAAATTATGATTCGTGATTTTCTGGATACTATATTCAAGTTTGTAAGTCATAGAATCAAGAATTATTCAAAATCACTAAAGTATCATCAATTTATATCATCAACAAACATCACAAACAATTCTGTCAGCATAAAAATTTCAATCCAAACTTATGTAACGCATGTTTCTAACAATCCTATGGCTCCAATCACCAATGAATCATTAATAACAATAAAGATCCATGTTTTATCCATTCATTATTGAAGAATTTTAATATCATTTAGGGTTTTTTATGTAAATCCATAATCAACACAACAACAATGATCAGCATGATCCAATCTTTCATCTTTTAACTTTTAATTGTTGTTTCATAGGTTCGACATCATTTGGATACTAAATCCCATAATCCCATCTTGTAAATGTGAGAGAACAATAACATAATCACATTCACTTTCTTGGAAGATCACAAACAAGTCACAAGAATATCTATTTCCTTGATCCAATCAACACCAAAGTTCTTGCAAATTATGTATGTATGTATGTATGTGTGATGCCTGAGAGAAAAGAAGATGTGTGTGCGTGTGGTGTGTGTGCCGTCCAAGAGGGAAGGAGAGGAAGAGAATGAGTTTTTCTAATCATAATCCTTCTAACCTGCATGTTATAACTCTTCCATGAATGCCATTAAGTTCCCATTAATCCACCGTTATAATCATTAATTCATTTATAATTTATAATAACAAAGGTTAATGATATATGTCACATGTAACATTCTTGTACATTATTTTCCTAAATCTTTAATGCAACATATAAGTTGTAGCATATATAACACATAAAGTCATGTAACATTCTATAGCATGTAGCACATGTAACATTATATATATAACCAAGTTCACATACAACTTGTAACACTTTATATATATATACATATATATATATATACATATCACACATTTGTATATACTCTTCATTATTCTTATTGATAAAATATTTCTCTTGTTAGGTCACCAACGTACTCGGACTGACTCGTGTGTATGCTCACATGACACGTGACATGTATGCGCATTTTCTAACAGAGATAACGAAGATAACAGAGTTTCGTTAATGGAGTTAACGTAAAAATGCCTGGTATCACACAATCCATGATACCCAAAGTCAACCCAACAAAAAGCCATACACGGGAACCTATTCTTTGTGTAACACATGCAAATATCACAACCCTACTAACGCATAATGTTGAACACGCTTCAATTGTGGCCGCTTCAGTCACTTCATCAACTCTTGCCGGGAACCTATACAAGCTCAACACAACTCATATCCCCCATAACCCGTTATGCAACCATATCACCAATCATATGTCCTACCTTAGGCACCCACACCATGAAAATTTTCAAACCTAAGTTTGTGCCAAAAATGGTAGTTACTATTGCTGGTTAAACTTCGCGCTACACAAAGTTGTTGGCACACAGTTCAAAGTTTTGGCATTTTCGCGCGACGTGAAGTAAATGGATAAAATAACTTCCCGCGACGCGAAACCATGTTAAGTAATCAGGGACACGTGTCCAACCACGTGTCAACACGTGGTAGCATGAGAGACGCCACGTGTAAAATGGTGGTTGGAGTCGGTTCGCTGATGCGAAGTTGCTCAAGTTTCACCTACAAAATAGGTCGTGACGGGTTTGAGGCAATTCATACCAATTTCCACCTTCACTTTCACACACTTTGTGTTGGGAAGCATGCTAGATTGCCGAGAAGTTCCGAGGTCCGGTTTTCTTGAAGTTCATGCAAGTATCGGAGATATAACGTGTTGTAGAGCAGTTAAGCGAGTTAGGAGCAAAGTTCTGCCAATCAAGCAATCATTCTGCCTTAGTATAAGTATTCCAAGCATTCACTAAGGTAGGATCTAAGTATAAGTTATTGTTTTATCGTATTATAATAGCTTAAACTCAGTCAAAGCTATGGCCTTTAACCTTGAAAGTATTTTCAAAAGCATTCACAAACAGTTTTCAGTAAACATTACTTTGATAATGATAATTTTATACAAAACTATATTTTGATAGGTATGTAGTAACTGGAAGGGGGATATCATTAGTAGACTCTTCTTGCCTAAGGTAAGTAATTCGTAGACATCCCAATCAACCGCGGGACCCGTTTACTTACCTAGAGAAGTTCGCCAATGTGATATATTCTGTTAGGCCAAAGCATGCTATACCAAACGTCACATAAATACAATCATTATTTCAAAATACATTCATAAACCTAATCAAGGTTAAAAACCAGACTTAAAGTCTGCAGTCTAATCAAGAAACACCATCAAGGTGATCATTCAAACCTATTTGTTTAGAGGTTAACAATCATTCATAATCAAGAAAGGTTTTCAAATCAATCGCACCGACACTACAAGTGAATAAGTTAAACTTTTACAAATAGTCAAAACATATTTATACCCTATAAGATAGACAAGTGGCCTGTCTTATAGGGCCAGTCAAACGTTTACATGAGATTACGTGATCTCTAACACGTTGTAATACAAATTAGAGAATAAAACAACATAGACCGAATACACATGTGTCTGGATCAAAGCATAACTGTTAAGCCTATACTGTTAAAGGCTACGTGGCCGCGGACTAATGGTCATATATAGTTTTTCCAGTATGGGCTATGTGGCTCGGAGACTTGTGTGTATGTAGGGCAGTGTTAAAAATACCGGATATAGTAATATATCTGCTGAGCTTGTCAAGAAAACTATATTTGTATTATGATTGTTATTTAATCCCGCTTGTAGGTAAATAAATTTGATGGTATATAACAAGGATTAGAGTCATCAAAGAAGATAAAAGTTCTCACCGCATGATGGCTCAATTTTGTTATAAAATCCATGTAATGTTAAAAACAATATTTTGTAAAACTTCAACTTGGGTATTTAATTCCCAAGTAAATTTTCATATCCTGAGGAGTAAGAAGAAGAATTTCATCCTCAATTTCCCCCATATGTAGGTCCAATCCCAACAATCTTGGAACCAGCTAACGAGATAAGAGAAGAAGGGCGGTTGATAGAGGAATTTTACACCAACAACATACCTGATGAGGAAATGCATGGATACGTAGCTAATCCTACCTATATCCTAAAGAAAATGCATATCTATTCCTTACCGCATCAGCACCCACTCACTGGTTATCCAAATCCACCCGAAGCGGTGATGGATGAACATAGAAATGGAAGGGTGAGCAAAAAGAAAGTAGGGAAGAAAATAATAAAGAAATGTGATAAGATGAAAAATCTTGTCAAAAAGTGGGTTAATGATTAGAATGAGTTATTATGTAATGTTGTTGTTGTATTTCCTTTAAGATGTATCATAAATCAAAATAAAATGGAAATGTTGTATCATTGTTTCATAAGCTATTACTATTTTTATTTTACTACACGTCCGCAAAGGAGAAAGCTGATAGTAACCCAACTGTCTAAGATAACAATAACGAAAGGACAGTGGAGGAAGATATCCGACCGCTACCTCCCGAGTACGTATGTGGTATTCGTGATTTGATCAAGGAAGCTGTTAACCTATTAGTTGAATTAATGAAAAATAATCCAAGTAGAACAGCGTCTTGTTTCAAAAGACCAAGTCAAAGCAAAACGAAACTGTCTAATCTAAAAGAGAAAATAAGAAGGAAACGGAAAAGAAAAACCAGATAAGAAAGAAGAAGCAAATGTTAATAGCTCGACTGCAGAGAAGGAGCTAACAAATAAAACAAAGAAATTTAAACTTCAAGAGGGATGTGATTTTAAGGTATTCAAAGTCTATAGCCCCAAAGAGTTCTATGGAAATAAGGGAGCGATTGTAACCCTCTGATATTTGGAGGATGAAATCGTTTATGATCATCAGCAAATGCTCAGAAATGGTGAAAGTTCAGTATACCTCCCAGATGTTTAAGGAAGAGGCTTTAGAGTGGTGGAATACTCTCATTGAAGTTAAAGGTAGAGAGAACTTATACAACTTGGAGTGGAAGGTAATTAAGGAAATGATTTTGAGAAGGTTTTGCCTGATTAAAGAAATAGACTAAATTTAAACAAATTGTGGATTCACCGGGTTATTGGAACTAATTTAAAAAAGTATATCACTAAGATTTTTGAGTATTGCCGAATTGTTTCGCATCTAGTCACTCCTGAGTTTAATAAAGTGACCAGATATATTTACAGGTTACCAATCGAAATCCGTGATTTAGTTCGTTCGCGCATGCCTGTGACAGTTGAGTCAGCAATGGAGTTAGCCGGATATCTGATGGATGGGATAATTCGGAATCATGATGAAAGGAAAAAGAATGAGGAGAAGTCGCCTGTTGGAGGAAAGTTAAGGAAGGCCGAGAAGAAGAAGGAGGGGACGTTTATGTACACTCGTCCCATTTGTAAGTCATGTGGTAGAAGGCACTATGGTAAATGCTTACGACCAGTCAACACTGTCACCTGTAATTTTTTTAAAATGCCTGCTCACATGGAAGCAAATTGCAAGAGAAAAATGGTTGTGTGTTTTCATTGTAGAGAGAAGGGTCACTTTAGTACGGAATGCCCGAGGAGGAAACCAGCAGTTACCACAGCTCGAGCAAGTGGAAGTGGTGTAAAAACAGATGGTCGAAAGGGAAATGCCCGATCTTTATGCTCGATACACAAAAGGTAGCAGAGATACTGGACGTGATTACTGGTACACTTCCTATCAATAACGTTTCTGCTAGAGTGTTATTTGACTCAGGTGCCAACCAGAGTTTCATAGATCATAAATTCTGTAGTCTCCTAAATGAATCTGTAATAAAATCATTATGAAGTTGAAACTGGCAATGGAGATCTGATTAGAATACGTGATGCCTTAGGTAACGCAACAATTTAATTAGCCAGTTATAACATACCTGTACGACTATTACCTATGACCTTAGCAGGATTCGATGTAGTTTTATTAATGGATTGGTTGGCAATGAACCAAGCCCATATTCTATGTAGTGATAAGGTGATTGAAATTCAAACACCAAATAGTAAAATCATTTTGATAGTTGGAGATAAAGAGGCGGGAAAAGTTGGAATAATTTCAAAAATAAAAGCCAGTCGTTGCTTAGGTAAGGGATGCCTTTCTTTCATGGCTTTTGTAACCAAAGAACACGAACCAAAGAAGATGGAAGATGTTCCGATTGTCTCAGAATTTAAAGATGTATTTCCTGATGAGTTACCAGGAGTTCCGACAGACAGAAAGGTAGAGTTTAAACTTTATTTAGTACCAGGAATCTCACCAATAGCTAAGTCTCCTTATAGACTGGCACCCACTGTAATGAAGGAATTGAAGAAACAGTTGGATGATTTATTAGAAAAAGGATTCATTAGACCAAGTTCATCACCGTGGGGAGCTCAGATTTTGTTTGTTAAGAAGAAGGATGGTTCAATGAGAATGTGTATAGATTATTGGGAAATGAATAAGGTTACAATCAAAAATAAATATCCACTTCCCAGGATTGACGATCAGTTTGATCAACTTCAAGGTGCAAGTCATTTTTCTAAAATTGATCTCAAATCTGGATATCATCAATTAAAGGTCCAAGAAGAAGATATTCCAAAAACAGCATTTAGAACAAGGTACGGACATTATGAGTTCACCATTATGCCTTTCGGACTCACTAATGCTCCGGCAGCATTCAAGGACAAGATGAACCGAATTTGCAAGCCATATCTTGATAGATTTGTTATTGTGTTCATTGATGATATTTTCATATACTCTAAATCCGAAGAAGATCATCGGGTTCATCTGAAGGTTATGTTGGAAACATTGAGAAAAGAAAATTTATACGCCAAATTCTCTAAGTGTGAATTTTGGTTATCTGAAGTTCAATTCCTTGGTCATATTGTAAATGCTAAAGGTATCAAGTTGACCCAGCTAAGATAGAAGCCATAACCAAATGGGAGAAACCAAAGACGCCAAGTAAGTAAGAAGTTTTCTAGGCTTAGCTGGATATTATCGAAGGTTTATTCAAAGTTTTTCAAGAATAGCTATCCCTTTAACTTCACTTAATCAAAAGTCTGTTAAATTTGAATGGGGATCAAAGCAAGAAAAAGCATTCAAGACATTGAAACAGAAATTAACAAATGCGACAATCTTGGCTTTACCAGAAGGTCAGGATAACTTTACGATATACTGTGATGCTTCGCACACGAGTATGGGATGTGTTTTGATGCAAGGAAAGAAAGTTATTGCATATGCTTCGAGACAACTAAAGGTTCATGAAAAGAATTACACTACACATGATTTGGAGTTAGGCGCTATAACCTTTGCATTAAAGTTATGGTGACATTATTTGTATGGTGTTAAGTTTACCATATACACTGATCACAAGAGTTTAAATCACATTTTTGATCAGAAGGAATTGAATATGAGACAAAGGCGTTGGATGGAAACTCTTAATGACTATGATTGTGAAATTGTATATCATGAAGGAAAATCCAACGTCGTGGCAGATGCTTTGTGAAGAAAAGAACATGATAAACCCAGAAGAGTTCGAGCTCTTAGACTAGAACTTAAAGTAGACTTGATCATTAAAATTAAAGAAGCACATAAGTTGACATTAGAAGAAGAAAATATCAAAGCTGAAAAAGAGAATGGAACGATTGATTAATTAATTAGCGGTGTTGATGAGATACTCAGATTAAGCAAAATAATCTGGGTACCTATGGTTGGAGAATCAAGAATTAAGATTCTTAATGAAGCCCATAAGTCAAAGTACATGATGAATCCAGGAAGTGACAAAATGTATCACAATTTGAAAAAATGATTATTGATGGATTGGTATGAAAAAGGAAATTGCCATATATGTTGCTAAGTGCTTAACATGTTCCAAAGTAAAAGTCGAGCACCAAAAGCCGTTGTAAATGTTACAACAACCAGAGATTCCAATTTGGAAATGGGATATGATAACCATGAATTTTATTATGTAGTTACCAAGAACTTCACGACAAAATGACGCAATCTGGGTTATCATAGATAGATTGACCAAGTCTGCTCATTTCATTTCGATGCAAGAATCATTTTCTATGGATAAATTAGCACAATTATATGTTGAAAACATTGTATCTTTACATGGTGTACCATTGTCCATTATTTCCAATAGAGATAGTCGTTTCACTTCAAGGTTTTAGGCAAGTTTTCAAAAGGCTATGGGAACGCAAGTGAATTTAAGTACTGTGTATCACCCACAAATGGATGGTCAAAGTGAACGAACTATCCAAACTTTGGAAGATATGCTTCGTTCATGTGTAATCGATCTAGGAGGAAGTTGGGATACTCATTTACCTTTAATGGAATTTTCATACAACAACAGTTATCATACGAGTATCGACATGGCACCATTCGAAGCATTATATGGACGAAAATGTAGGACGCTTGTATGTTGGTCAAAAACCTGGGATAATCAATTATCATGTCCGGAAATTGTTCAAAATGCCACTGATCAAATAATACAAATACGAGAATGATTGAAAGCGGCAAGAGATACACAGAAAAGTTATGCCGACGTTCGCCGCAACCGTTGGAATTTCAAGTAGGAGATAAAGTACTACTTAAAGTATCACATTGGAAAGGTGTAGTACGATTTGGGAAGAAAGGAAAATTGAGTCCACAATTTGTTGAGCCATTCAAAGTACTTGAAAGAATAGTACCTGTTGCATATCGATTGGAATTACCCGAGAAAATGAAAGGCATTCACGGCGTGTTCCATGTATTAAATTTACGCAAGTGTTTAGCTGTGAAACTCTTGCAATGCCGTTAAAAGATGTTGAAGTTAATGAAAAGCTTAAGTTTGTGGAGCAACCAATTCAAATTAAATATAGCATGATTAAGTTTCTCAAATGAAAACGACTTAAGTTAGTAAAGGTCCGATGGAATACTAGACATGGACTCGAATATACATGGGAACTTGAGTCAAAAATGAAAAGAAAATATACGCAATTATTTCAATAAATCTCGAGGACGAGAACTTTCTAAAGGTGGGGAGCATGTAACAACATGAAAATTTTCAAACTTAAGTTTGTGCCAAAAATGGTATTTATTATAGTTCAGGGACATAAAATGAAAATATGGAAAGAAATTGTATCTTCGCGTGACGCGAAGATGAGCTAGTTAAACTTCGCGCTACGCGAAGTTGTTGGCACATAATTCAAAGTTTTGTCATCTTCGTGCAACGTGAAGTAAATGGATAAGGTAACTTCGCGCAACACGAAACTAAATTAAGTAATTGGGGACACGTGTCCAACCACGTGGTAGCACAAGAGACACCACGTGTAAAATGGGGGCTAAAGTCGGTTCGCGTGACGCGAAACTGTTTCGTGCGACGCGAAGTTGCTCAAGTTTAACCTATAAATAGGTGGTGACGGATTTGAGGTAATTCACACCAATTTCCACCTTCACTTTCACACACTTAGTGTTGGGAAGCGGGTCAGATTGCCCAGAAGTTCTAAAGACCCGCTTTCTTGAAGTTCGTGCAATTATCGGATATTTAACACGCTTTAGAGCAGTTAAGCGAGTTAGGAGCAAAGTCCTGCCAATCAAGCAATCATTCTGCCTTAGTATAAGTATTCCAAGCATTCACTAAGGTAGGATCTAAGTTTAAATTATTGTTAATCATATTATAATAGCTTAGACTCAGTCAAGGCTATGGCCTTTAACGTTGAAAGTATTTTCAAAAGCATTCACAAACAGTTTTCAGTAAACATTACTTTGATAATGATAATGTTATTCAAAACTATATTTGACGGGCATGTAGTAACTGGAAAGGGGGATATCATTAGTAGACTCTTCTTACCTAAGGTAAGTATTTCGTACACATCTCAATCAACCGTGGGAACCGTTTACTTACCTGGAGAAGTTTGCCAATGTGATATATTCTATAAGGCCAAAGCATGCTATACGAAACGTCACACAAATACAATCATGATTTCAAAATACATTCACAAACCTAATCAAGGTTAAAAACCAGACTTAAAGTCTGCAGTCTAATCAAGAAACACTATCAAGGTGATCATTCAAACCTATTTGTTTAGAGGTTAACAATCATTCGTAATCAAGAAAGGTTTTAAAATCAATCGCACGACACTATAGGTGAATACGTTAAACTTTTACAAATAGTAAAAACATATCTATACCTTATAAGATATACAGGTGGTTTTTCTTATAGGGTCACTCAAATGTTTACATGAGATTACGTGATCTCTAAAACGTTGTAATTCAAATTAGACAATAAAACAACTCATACCGAATACACATGTGTCAGGATGCAAGCATAACCGTTAAGCCTATACAGTCAAAGGCTACATGGCCGCGGGCTAATGGTCATATATAGTGTCTCCGGTATGGGCTACGTGACTCAAAGACTTGTGTGTGTGTAGGGCAGTGTTACAAATACCGGGTATAGTAATATATCTGCTGAGCTTGTCAAGAAAACTATATGTGTATTATGATTGTTATTAAAATGCTTTTAGAGTTATAATGATTCACCAGGACACAGCTGACGTATTTTAATCCCACTTGCAGGTAATTATGTTTGATGGTATATAGCAAGGATTAGAGTCGTCAAAGAAAATAGAAGTTTGCACCGCTTGACGGCTCAATTTTGTTCTAAAATCTTTGTAATGTTAAAAACAATATTTTGTAAAACTTCAACTTGGGTATTTAATTCTCAAGTAAATTTTCAATGTAAATTAATATTATATTAAATCTTTAAGTCTTCCGCTAATACAGGTACCAACTATTGGTCACACTCCTAGGCCCAGTTTTGGGGTGTGACATGCTATCATTGTGGTGACCCAAGCCATCTCCGCAAGTCATGCCCCAAAACTCTTTTATCAAATCTAAACCAACCCAAACCAAACCAACCAACTCCAAACATATCAAGCCCAAACCTTTCAACCGCAAGCCCAAGCTGATCAAGCCCAGTCAACGCAAGCCCAACCCATTCAAGCTATTCAACCCCAACCAAACCAAGTCGATTAAACTCAAGTAAATCAACCCAACTCCAAACACATCAATCCCAAACCTTTAAACCACATGCCCAAGCTGATCAAGCCTAATCAATGCAATCCCAACCCATTTAAGCTATTCAACCACAACCAAACCAAGCCGATCAAACTTAGGTAAATCAAGCCGACCAGGGTACGCAGGGACGCATGTACATCAACGCCAATGAATTTCAGTTTAGAAATCATGGCACCACTTCATCCTAGTCCTTATGCCCAAGGAACACCGACTCCCCAAGAAGACAAGCGCTGGGGGTAACCTTTTTTTTCCCTCTCTTTTCGCATTTATTACTTTTGAATAATGTCTCACTGTACTCAAATTTTCAATATTATTAATGAAATCATGTTTGCATTTGATACATCTATCATCATTTACTCTCCTCACGAAACACGAAATGCACTTCTTATACTATCTATAGAATTATATTTGTTTACTCATGGTTAACTCAATCTAACGGCCTATGGCCGGTGACCCTAAACATAATCTCTAATGGAAACCGAGGCCAAGTGCATGGCTATGTGCATGGTTATCTATTAGGAATGGCAATCTAGGCTACCTATGACTGGTTACTTTTGAACGGGCGCTGTGTACTTGGTTAAGACATAGCTATCTAATAGGAGCCTTATGTATTTATATTATTTTTATGATTTATATTTACGAGTTATCATTATCTCAATGCAAGCGCCTCAAACTTAAACCCTCTCCGTAACGATTAAACTTCCCAGGGAATAACTTGATTAACAACTTTGCGTCATTATTTCACTAATTTTGATGGTTTCTTATGGCTATCATGTGTTTTCAAGAATTTTCGTTTTTCATGACCCCAATGTTTCATGTTTTATTTTAACTATTATGATGATTCCTAGCAAGGGTTTCTTTTGACTTTAATGCTCCGTTAATTTAGTTCATCTTTTAACATTCTGTCTTGATATTTTAGGATTTTGTTATTTAAATTTGTTTAATTATTTCGTTGGTTATTGCTAACCTTGCTGCTAGATTATTCGTCTTGTTAATATTCAAGTTTTACCCAGATGCTCAAAAGCTCTCCTTATACATGTTGCACATGATTTAAACCCATCCAATGGAACGAACCATGCGGAGCATGCGATAAAATAAGTAATTATAAGTGCACGCATAATTACCGAAACCCTCGCATGGAATTCTTGGTGGGTACGTTGGTGTGCAAATAACTCAAAACCAAGGGACCATAGGACAACGTTACATAGGATATATAATACGAGAAAATTATGGTGGATACGTCGCTGGTACATCCTATATATTAGTGGACTTGTCATATTACCCATTAGTAGCGTTCTTCGGGTTACTCAAACATATGTGTTGTTTTGTTTTCTTACGGAAATAACTTTATAATTTGGTTTATTCTTATTATAATTTTCCTTGAACTCTAATTTCGGGACGAAATTTTCAAAAGTTGTGAGTATTGTAACATTCGTCAATTTTCGAACAAAAAATACCGACCCGGTTTAAAAATTTATTATGACCCAGAATATTCTCATCAATTATTTATTAATTATTGTAACACAGCGTCTTTAAGCGGAATACGCCCGGGTGTAACGTATAAATCACTCATAAGCTCGTAACACTATTAAAGTGACATAATTATATTAAATTCATAACATATCATCAAAAGTACACACATTATTTATAAATAATAGAAAACAATAACATTTAATCGAAAAATAAATAAGTTCTTTATTTCAAACATCCTAAGGTATACTAATGATCTTCGTCCTCAGCACATCATCAATTCAACCTGTAGCAAGCTGAAAATAACATATTTTGTCAACAATTAAGTTGGTGAGTTTTCATAAGTTTTTGCACGTACATATATATATATATATATATAACTCATTATTAAACAATCATCATGCAATAAGTATTCAAGCATAAAGTAAATGAAATCAAATAGTGTTGTCCTCCCGTTCATTTAGCTGAAGCCGTTGAAGTCGGGGAAATGAGAACCACATTATGTAAACAACCGAAGTCATAATGTTAGACAACGTGGGTACGTCCCGTCGGACCTACCCACTATGTGTATATGCTTACGTAACTTCCACCATAAAAACAATAAACACGTTGCAAGAAAGTTCACATATAATCATAAACAATATGCACGAATAGTATTAACATGTACGATATAAGTTAATCGGTTTGTAAACAAGCACATAACTAACGAAAGAAAAACTTGTAACGTGCTACTTCTAAAATATTATAAAGTGTTAAAATGGGATTATGAAGAAATAACTTGGAATGAGGAATATGGTAATGAGAAGACGGTAAAGATTAGAGTAAGCTAGTTGGTTCTGCGAGAATTCCCGACAATTTGTCCTAATTATTAAAGCGTAAAGGAAATAAATGCTTAAACAACTAAATGAACAAGACACAAAGAGATAGGTTTGCAATGGATTTAGGGTTGTTAACGTGTTAGTTATACTATATAGAATATTGATAAAGATGTAATTAAATTTTATTAATTTTAATCATTAGAAAATAATTAAAAAGTCATATTTGGTTGTTAAAGAAAATCCTTTAGATAATATATACACTGACATATGAAAATGCTTTATGTCTTTAGTATGTTATTTGGTTATTAAAGAAAATGCTTTATGCTTTAGTATCATATGCACTGGCCACGTGTCTAACTCGTTAATGTCTACCGAAAAGAATATATATAACCAGTTATTCAAAAAACCCCCCAAATCATGCAAACCCTAATAAATAAGTTACCCAAATTAAAGATTTATACCCTATTTCGATGAATTTTGACAGAGGGGTAATATAACACGTTCAAATCCGAACCTAAACGATATTTTAATTAAATAGTTTGGATATAGATTGATAGAGAACTAGAACTTAGGGTTTCGGCTCAAGGGTGAGATCAAACGAGTCCAAGAACTGATTCAACGATGCAATTAGGATGGGTCTTAGTTTCGAGATGATAAGGCGACAGTGTGGTGTTTGTTAATTGGATTATTGACCGGTATATATAGGCTAACAAGATCAAAACATCCGCGGCCTATGTTCTTGTGACTTTTGATTATTATAACTTAATTAACGAGCCAGTTCTCGATGTTAATATTGATCATGATTTGCAGATATTACGGATTCATTTAATTAGCTTAATCTTTGGCTTAATCGAAGCAAAACTAATCGGGGGGTGGGGGGGTCGGCTGTTGACGGGGAAAAAGAAGAGAAAAGGAACGAAAATTATATTTTTCAAAAATATTTGCAAATTAATCCTTGTGGTTTGGCCTGGGTCCAGGACTAATTAACCTGAAGTTTAGTGTCCAAAAGTGCAATTACTCGATTCTTTAATGATTTATTAACACAATATGGACAAAACGGAAAGACAAAATAAATACTTGGATGTCTTTAATAATTATGAATCCGATTACAAGATGGGTAATAAAACAAATACAATTACTAAGACGAAAAAGACGAATGTCATAACATTCCCAACTTTTAGGAAATTTCGTCCCGAAATTAGGAATTAACATCCGTAGCAAAAAGATGCGGATACTTAGTCTTTATTTGGTCTTCACGTTCCTAAATGAATTCTACACCGTGCTTAGATTCCGAATGAACCTTGACGAAAGGGATTCGGCTACGCTTGGTTTCCTTATCCATTCGATCCATTATTTTCACCGGTCTCTCAACGAAGTGCATTGTCTTATCGATACGCACATCGTTGAGAGGAATATGAAGGTTCTCATTGGCTAAATGCTTTCGAAGGTTTGAAACATGAAACACGGGATGAATGCCTTGATGTTCTTGCGGAAGCTCGAGGCGATAGGCTACGTCTTCAATTCGTTCAAGAATCTTAAATGGACCAACAAATTGGGGTGCTAGTTTACCCTTCATACGAAACAAACCACTCCTTTCCAAGGTGAAACCTTGAGGAGGACAAGGTCATCAACTTCGAATTCCAAGGGTCGTCGTCGCTTATCAGTGTAAGACTTTTGGCGACTTCTAGCAGCAAGCAGGTTATTATGGATTTGAGCAATTTTGTCGATGGTCACTTGTACCATTTCGGGTCCGGTGAGCAGGGATTCACCGATCTCGTTCCAACAAATAGGAGAACGACATTTGCGGCCGTAGAGTGCTTCGAATGGAGCCATTTTGATTCTTGAGTGGTATCTATTGTTGTATGAAAACTCAACCAACTGGAGATGAGTGCCCCAATTACCACCAAAGTCATGTACACAAGTTCTTAGCATATCCTCAAGGGTTTGAATGGTTTGTTCTGATTGAACGTCCATTTGAGGATGATAAGCAGTGCTATGATCTAGGCGGGTTCTCAAAGAGGTTTGAAGCAATTTCCAAAAGTGGGACACAAAATGGCCATCACGGTCAGAGATGAATACTCAAGTGTATACCATGAGGACAAACAATCTCGTTGACATAGATTTGAGCGAGCTGATTGATTGGAAGTTTCTCTCGAATAGGAATGAAATGGGCTGATTTGGTTAACCGATCTACGATTACCCAAATGCTACCATGCTTCCTTTTTGTGGTTGGAAGTTTCGTGATGAAGTCCATCGTAATGGTCTCCCACTTCCAAATCAGAATAACAGGTTGCACGAGCAAACTAGAAGGCTTTTGATGCTTGGATGGGCTTACTTGTATAGGGTAGGCTTTGAGATGATATTATCGTATGTATGTATGTATTATTGTATGGCCAATATTTGGCGATGTTTAGTAGTCGTTATCGACTACGAATGTTTATGTATGCCTAATTCGTGTTTGCATACGTTGGATGAGATGTTACGTGTTTGGGTTGTATGTGTGCTCGACCCTAATGTTATTACTTGGATGATATATAGGTAGGGATATAATTTGAAGGATGTTTATGTATATATTTATATATATATAAGTATATATATATATAACTGTTATATCCCGTTTATTTTACAATTCTTGGAATGACTATTATGATTATTATTTATTGATGTTATTTATTAAAACTTGAACTCACTTAGCTCAAGCTGACTTTGTGTGCATGTTAGTGTGAGTTTCAGGTTAGGAGGAGGATGCCTTATCGCTTGGACGTGCACGAATGTAAGGCCCCGAACCCCGGGAACCCCACAGTTGGTAATCATTCAAAACATTCGCAAAATTAAATAAACTCAAAAACCGTTTCTTCCATTAAAATAAACATTTCAGTGTATCAATTTTGCGGAAAATATGAAAAATGTAATAAGTTCCCGAAACCCGGGAATTTTGCCCAAAACCCAAAGTAAGTATAACTTTTATAAGTTTCCTTGAAATAAAACATTCATAACAATTCTTCCTTCCAGTATGCCCTTCACCATCCAAGTAGCTCCGTGCACGTCCAAGCGATAAGGCATCCTCTTTCGAATCCTGAAACTTACACTAACATGCACACAAAGTCAGCTTGAGCTGAGTGAGTTCAAGTTTTAAGTAAAAGATATCAGTAGTAAAATCATGATAGCCATATCAAAGGTTTTCTAAAAGTAAAAGGGTACATCCATCTAATCATCATTACTGAACTTAAACATCCTCATACATACATATACAAAATGTATATGTAAACATCCATTCAATAACATCCCTATATACATAACAGTATATATATATATCATCCACGTATAACATAAGGGTCGATCAAACGTACAAACCAAACACGTAACATCAGTGTATGCAAACACAAAGCAGGCATACACAACATCAGTAGTCGAAACGACTACAACATCGCCAAATAGAGGCCAAGAAATAATGTATATACATATATATATATATATTTAACATCCTAAGGCTTACCATATACTAGCAAGCCTGTATAAAATCATTTTAAAAACATTTCATCAAGTAAGAAAACATTTAGGTGCGCATGCTAGCCCAAAAGTAAAATAAGTAAAAAGGGCATCATGAACTCACCTGAGATCGATCGAATACCTGCAACGAGCTAGAAAGTTCCTAAGGGCAAAATCACAAGCAAGGGCCTGTAAATTATACATAACGCGTTACTAAACTAGACTGTAGGAACAGTCTAGCCTAATGGGGGTTACAAGCCCAACACTTTGGCCCGAGGCCCAACAACTTGGCCCAAGGCCCAAAGATAGTCAAATCCGGTCGAATGCGCGTGAAATAATCCTTAAAACCATTTGTTAACCGAACCAGCCCCGAATGGACCAAATTCCATCTTAAACCTTTTCATTCGTCATAATTATGTCACCCGAGTTGATAGGGTTGACGGTTCCGTTTTACAACACTTACTTTAACATTTAAACGAAAATTCGCGCACCGCTGACTCGATTGACGAAGCACTAATCCCGACAGCCCTGAGCACCAAAAAAATAATTTTTCCACAGCCCTTAAACCCCCCTAGGGCTGCATGAACAGAATCGGTCGGTCACCCGATCAACTAATGCATCAAACTCAACAATTTGCAATTCTACACCCGATAAACCCTAGTTTTTGAACTAAAAGCGATTGACCGACCTAAACACCTCCAATGACCACGAAATTTTAATATGATGTAAATGCCATACCTGGGGATCTTTCTACACCAGAAACTTTAATTTTTATCCATGGGAAGTGGGTCAATTGCACTATAACCGAAATCTGTCCAATGAAAAGTTTCGGCAAAATTGAGCATAAAACGATTAGGGGTGAGCAAAAAGAGTGTAGAGGATTTTAGTACATACCTTGAACTACCTCTAGGAACTTGGAATCGATCAAAAAGTTGAAGCAATGAAGGGGGGGGGGGGGGGGCTGGAAGTGGCCGATCGGACTGCTGCATAGGGTTCGGGTTTTATTTTTTTGTTTAATGTTATCATATGAAACATTTTCATTCTAGCCCCCGGAATTTAATAATAATGCAACTTGGAAGAAAAGTTAATCGATTAGGCGTACCGGGATGACGTAAAGGCCTCTGAGAAACGTCGGATCAATCCCGAGAGTGGTACACACTCAACAATCTTTAATTCTTGAAATCAGAATTAACGGGTGTTACAACGAAGCTAATTGGACGGTGAAGGGCATACGTGGATGGAAGATTTAAATATTGAACATTTCTTTTCAAAAGTTTTATCAGATACATTTAAATTGGTTTTGGGCATAATTCCCGGGTTTTGGGAACTTATTTTATTAATTATGGTTTTCCACTGAATTATACTCTGAATTGGTTGTTTTAATGGAATGAGCTGTTTTCAAGTTTAAGTATTTTTATAAGTATTATGGATGATTACCAACTGTATGATTCCCGGGATTCAGGGTCTTACAAGTTGGTATCAAAGCCATGGTTTGAGTGATCCGACCATCCTCGAATGCTTGGACTCGAACTGTAAGGGAAGAGACTAGTATGCCCGCCGTGAGTAGCTGCACACCAAGAGGTAACTTTAAATTGTTTAGTCATTCCTTTGAATTTTAAAGTTCCAGTATGTGATTAATTGTTTAAGTGTTAGATAGAATGCTAATGTAGTTAGTGGCAGGGGTTATTAGGACGGGCGGGTAAAGTAAACGACTAATTACACCAGATCAACGTCATTAGCAGTTTACCCTTACCTTACATGTTCTAAATGCCACTTATACTTGACCGTGTTAAAATTCTGTCTTTGTAGGGATAAGTCATGGTTAACACTTGTGCAGCTAAAGAGAGGCCGTCCTAGTGTTCGTGGTCGTGGTCGTAAGCCACATGCCGAAGCCGAAAGTGAAATCCCTACTTTCCAACAGGAAGAAAACCCGATTCATGAGGAGAGAGATCACCCCGCCTTAGATCCTGCTATACGCGCGGCTATTGCGGACGAGGTTTACAAGGTGCTCCATAGTGCCATTCCCGAGATCGTTGCTGAGGCCGTTAGGGCCATGGAGGAGTCATTGGTCGGTAAGAGTTCGGGTAAGGAGACGCTGGTCGAGGAGGAGGAGGTGTATGTGCCGAGTGGGGATGAAGACGATGTGCGGACTATTAGTGTGTCTATCCGTGGTTTTTTGTACGGTGACTTTAAGAAATGTGATCCTCCTTCTTTCGATGGTACTAAAGATGCGTTGGCAGCACATCAGTGGGTGAGGGAGATAGAGGCCGTTCTGAGAGTTAGTAAGTGCAAGGGGGATGACATGGTAACTTATGCTATTGCCTCGTTTCGTCCTGAGGCACTATGTTGGTGGGATAATCTGGCGCAGGCCATGGGTGATTGTTCAATTAGGAGGATGACGTCGGATGAGTTGAAGAAATTGGTTCCTGATCAATTTTGTCCTCCCCATGAATTGGATAGGATTAAACAGGAATTCTTGACCTTGGAGGCGGGTAGTATGACGCATCGGGAGTATACCACGAAGTTTAATTAGATGGCTCAATTATGTCCCGATCTAGTTATTCCTGAAGCTAAGAGGATTAAGAAGTATGTGAAAGGTCATCCGGTGGATGTTCGTAGGGATGTGGTGACCACCAACATGAGCTCGTTTCACTCTGTGGTTACCCTAGCAGGTACATTGTATGATCAGAGGGTGAAGTTACCGCCGGCCGAGATGAGGAAGACATGGAACTCAAATTCCAATGGTAGGCAGCCAGGGGGAAACAATTTTAATTCGTCCGAGAAGAGGGTAAAGACTGAGCCTTCAGAATATAAGAGGGATGCGGGGGTTGGAAATTTCAAGAAGTGTGGGAGACCGCACAAGGGGAATGTAAGAGTGGTTCTGGTTCTTGTTTTCGATGTGACAAGGTTGGATAACCCCATTTCGAGTGTCTGACGTTGATTTGTTTCCGCTGTAAGAGTGCCGGCAATTTGGCATTCGAACTATCCTACCAGCAAGGCGGGGGGGGGGGGGGGGTTCGGTCAGGGAACTTCATCGAGGGGGAAGGTGGAAGAAAAGCCGAATGTTAGGGCAAGGGCCTTCAACATATCCAAGAGAGAGGCGAAGGATAATGCGGATGTTGTTTCAGGTACTTTTTTTCCATATTCATCTTTTGTTCCACCGTTATAATTTCTCATTCCTTTGGAATAGCATGTGATGATCAAGTAGCTAAGTAGTAGTGTAATATTATCCCAGGTACCTTTTTACTTGATGAATTGCAGGCGTCGGTCTTATTTGATTCGGGTGCCAGTAGAAGTTTTGTGTCTACCGCTTTCTGTTCCTCGTTGAATAAATCACCCGAGCCTGTAGTCGATGTATTTGAGGTTGAGGTTGAGGTCGCCGTAGGAAACTCCGTTTTCGTGTCTAGGGCTATTCAGAATTGTTCCATTAAGTTGTCTGGGTATAGATTCCCGGTGCGGTTGTACTTGATGCCGCTTAGCTGTTTCGATGTGGTGCTTGGGATGGATTGGCTCGCAAGTGTTGATGCTCAGATCGTTTGTGGTCAGAAACTTGTACGTCTAAGGGTCCCGGATGGGACCCAAATTACGGTCTTCGGTGATCGGAATGGTGCGACGCCACATATCATATCCATGCGGGGCGGGGCATATCTGGCATATGCTATAAACGTGAATACTGAGGTGGCTACCGTCGGTGATGTTCCTATTGTTTGGGATTTCCAGGATGTATTTCCAGATGATTTGTCAGATGTGCTGCCGGATATCGAGGTCGAGTTCCATATAGACCTTGTACCGGGCGCCAAACCCGTTGCTCGAACCCCTTACCGTCTAGCACCGAATGAAATGAAAGAACTTATGGCTCAATTGGAAGACCTACTCGACAAAGGCTTCATTCGACCGATCATCTCACCTTGGGGTGCCCCGGTCCTGTTCGTTAAGAAGAAGGACGGTAGCATGCGGATGTGCATTGACTACCGTGAAGTGAATAAACTCACTATTAAAAATCAGTACCCTCTACCAAGGATCGACGACTTATTTGATCAGCTCCAAGGAGCTAGTTGGTTCTCGAAAATCGACCTTAGGTCTGGGTATCATCAGTTGAAAATTCGTGAGGAAGATATCCCCAAGACTGCCTTCCGCACTCGTTTTGGGCATTATGAATTCCTCTTGATGTCTTTCAGTTTGACCAACGCACCGCCTACGTTCATGGATCTTATGAACCGGGTGTGTAGGCTGATGCTCGATCGTTCGGTTATTGTGTTCATCGACGACATTCTTGTGTATTCCAAAAGTGAATCCGATCACGCCGGTCATCTCACGAAAGTTTTGGAAGCTCTACAAAAGAACAAGTTGTATGTAAAATTTTCCAAGTGTTATTTTTGGTTACACGAGGTTCAGTTCTTGGGTCATGTTATTAACCCGAGTGGTATTTTGGTTGACCCTGCAAAGGTGGAAGTCTAAACGAATGGAAGTCTCCTAAGTCTCAGTCCGAAATTCGTAATTTTCTGGGCTTGGCGGGGTATTACCGCCGCTTTATTCCTGACTTTTCGAAAATTGCTTCATCGTTGACCAAGTTGACCAAGAAGAGTGTTAAGTTTGTTTGGGGTACCGAACAGGAAGAGACTTTTCTCGAAATAAAGAACAGGTTGACGCATGCTTCAATTTTAGCGTTACCCGATGGCACTGACGATCTGGAATATAAGGCCCCGATCCCCGGGAACCCTACAGTTGGTATTCACACAAAGTACTTAAGAAAATATTTAAACTTGAAAACGGTTTCTTCCATTAAAACAAACATCTCAAAGTGTAAATTCAGCGGAAAACATAAATCGTAAAATAAGTTCCCTAAAACCCGGGAATTTTGACCAAAACCAATTTTTAAATATAATTCATAAAACTATTTAAATTAAAATTGTTCAAAATACATTCTTCCATCCACGTATGCCCTTCACCGTCCAAGTAGCTTCGTGCACGTCCAAGTGATAAGGCATCCCCTTCCTAACCTGAAACTCACACTAACATGCACACAAAGTCAGCTTGAGCTGAGTGAACGTGTTTTTCAGGTAAAGGAAAAATAGGTGTAATACCTGAAGGTTGGACTTGTATTTTTTATAAATCGTGTACTCTGACATGTGCGATTTATGACATTTTATAATGAATAAAAGTTCAACTTGTATGTGAATATGTTGTACTTAAATACTGATGGCTAAACGGCATTTGTCACCATCCAAATTAGTTGACTAAGTCTTCCGCAGTTAAATTAAGGTTTTTGGGGTGTGATAGAAGTTGGTATAAGAGCCATTAGTTATAGAGAACTAGGAATTTTTGAAGAAAAATATTTCTAGACTACAACCCAGTATTTGAAACCAACATTTTCCCACTTAACGAAGGTGAAAAATTTTATAAATAAATTTTATAAGAAATGCAAAAGAAAATATTTCATTTATTTTGTTTATGTATTATGTGAAATTTAATTGATAAATTTTACATCTTATTTATGTTTTATTTTATTAGGATTACCAAGTACGAACTATGTCATAAACACTTGATTCACACACAATTATCGAAGTGCAAAGCACTAATAGTGAGTCGGGGGACCGCTTCCACTGACCTCTGTTATGCCGGCAACTGTTCATGCACTTCTATAACCTACTCCCGTACTAGCTTCTAGCTACATGTCGTCTTTCTACACAGATCAATTTACATTTGTTACTGTTGGCTATCCTATGGCCAACTCAAGTATTAAGTGGATTTATGACGACAATGTGACCCTACCTATACCGATATAACTTAGTTGTGGGCGCTATGGCTGTTTTGGTAAAGGTGTTATATCCATTGATAGAGTACTTGAACCTCCAATAACTTTCTCTTGTTTATCTAGATAGGCATCGCATGCCTTGGATATTTTAATATGGAAAATTTAAAAACTTGGGATTGGTGCTGATGCGTATTGACACCTATTATAGTAATTATTTTATTAACTTCTAAATAAGTATTATAATTTTCCAAGTTAAAATGTCACAATGATCTTTGGCTGATTTATTGATTATTGTGCAAATGTGATTAACTCCTATATTTAATCACATGCATTTAATAATTAATAATGAATATTGTTTTATCTATGTTATTCGAAAATAACGTAAATGACAAGATGCAACGAAAACAAGACAAAATTCTGCTAGTGGAAGATATGGATTACCGACTTACTCCGAAGGAATAGCTCAACTAATCTTTCAACACGTTAACACTGTTTTAGAATAGTAAAATATTAGCCAAGGGTACTTTGACTTGGATAATAAGAACGCCTAATATTTGAGTATAAATATTCCAACTGTGGCGAGAAAACTTGGTCAAATTTAGTGTACGCAGTTACACAAATTAAAGTTCTTATATGGATTCTAAAAACGAATGGGTGGAATATGTGATTAGTATATGATACATGTATCTCTGTGCAAACTTGTGTTACCCACATTATGACCCACAATGAGAGAATACTAGAATGATCATGTAAGGTAAATTGACAATACACTTGATATCATGTAATTGTGAATTTACAGGAATGAGAGAATTCTGGGAAATTCTATTGTGATGACCTATGACTATAATATGATAGTTAATTACTATTGGGGATGCGATAGTAATCAGTAGGTCATCCTTCAATTCGTAAAAGTTTGTTCCCTTAAAACTTTGATTTGTTAATAAGGAATTTGTTGCGATTACACTCTAGTATAAAATCTTAAAGAATCCTTTCTTTCGATCCTGGCGATCATTATATCATCTTTGGACTTCGGTGTTCAAAGTACATTCTTCCATCCACGTATGCCCTTCACCGTCCAAGAAGCTTCGTGCACGTCTAAGCGATAAGGCATCCTCTTACTAACCTGAAACTCACACTAACATGCACACAAAGTCAGCTTGAGCTGAATGAGTTCAAGTTTTAAGTAATAATATCAGGAGTAATAGTTATGATAGCCATACCAAAAGTTTTAAAAAGTAAAAGTTAAAGGATGCATCCATCAAATCATCATCACCGAAAACTAAACATCCGCATACATAAATATACAAAATGTATATGTGAACATCCTTTCAATTTCATCTCTATATATATCACAGTATATATATATAACATCCACGTATAACATCAGGGTCGAGCAAACGTACAACCCAAACACGTAACATCAGTGCATGGAAACACAAAGTAGGCATACACAACATCAGTAGTCGAAACGACTACAACATTGCCAGATATAGGCCAAAGCAATAATGTATATACATATATATATATTTAAAATCCCAAGGCCTACCATATGCTAGCAAGCCTATATAAATTCGTTTAAAACATTTCATCATGTAAGAAAACACTTAGGTCTGCATGCTAGCCCAAAAATAAAAAGAGTAAAAAGGGCATCATGAACTCACCTAAAATCAATCGAACACCTGCAACGAGCTAGGAAATCCCTAAGTGCACAATCACAAGCAAGGGCATGTAAGCTATACACAACACGTTACTAAACTAGACCGTAAGAACACTCTTGCCTAATGGGCCGTTCAAGCCCAACACTTTGGCCCAAGGCCCAACAACTTGGCCAAAGGCCCAACATTTGTCCCAAGGCCCAACACCTTGGCCCAAGGCCCAACAACTTGGCCCAAGGCCCAAAACTTGTCCCAAGGCCCAACAACTTGGCCTAAGGCCCAACGGTAATTAAATTGGGTCGAATGCGCGAGTAATAAACCTTAAAACCATTTGTTAAATGAATCAGCCCCAAATGGACCAACTTCCATTTTAATTCTTTTCATTCATCAAGATTATGTCACCCGAGTTGATAGCGTGGACGGTTCCTTTTTACAACTCTTACTTTAACATTTAAACGAAAATTCGCGCACCACCGACTCGATTAACGAAGCACTAACCACAACAGCCCCGAGCATCAAAAAAATAATTTTTCCACAGCCCTTAAACCCCCCTAGGGCTGTACAAACTGATTCGGTCGGTCACCCGATCAATTAACGCATCAAGCTCAACAATTTGCAAATCTACACCTGATAAACCCTAGTTTTCGAACTAAAATCGATTGACCGACCTAAACACCTCCAATGATCACGAAATTTTAATATGATGTAAATGCCATACCTGGGGATCTTTCTACACCAGAAACTCTAATTTTTATACACGGGAAGTGGGTCAATTACACTTGGCCAAAAATCTGTCCAACGAAAAGTTTCGGCAAAATTGAGCATCAAAATGATTAGGGGTGAACAAAAAGAGTGTTGGAGATTGTAGTATATACCTTGAACTACTTCTAGGAGCTTGGAATCGATCAAAATGTCGAAGAAATGAAAGGGGGGACGGGCTGGAAGTGGCCGATCGCAGCAGCTGCTGTAACTAGGGTTTAGGTTTTTTTTGTTTAGTGTTATATCATAAAACTTTTTCATTCTAGCCCCCGGAAAATAATAATAATGCAACTTGGAAGAAATGATAAGCGGTGAGACGTACCAGGATGACGTAACGGCTTCTGAGGAACGTCGGATAAATCCCAAGAATTATACATACTCTACAATCCCTAATTCTTGAAACCGGAATTAACGGACGTTACATGCTACTTTAATAATATATATATAGGTAGATGAAGGTCATATATGTAAAGGAAAGCACTGGAGAAGTCAGGCCAAATATAGTAATTTTAGTGATAAGTTAGACGAAACAAACTTTTTGGTTAAAAATGAGAATATTCAACCCGACAATCGAGAAAATATCCATGCGTGGACCCAATTGAATAGTGTAGAGGATTGAAAACCGAGACCAAAGGCGAAAACATGACTCAATTCTCTGTTATAACGAAGCGGAAAAATGCAAATTAGCATTTTTGAACACAGTTGTTAAAACACATGTACTAATAAGTTTTCAAAAGTTAACACTGTCGCCATACTTTGAGGTTTATTATGTGGATAAAATAAATTATAAGTTTGAATGGTTGTTTTTTTGGGAAAAACAACTTCACTAGTTTTATTAAGTTTGGAGCAACACGGAGCCGATACCGAGAAACGATCGATCATAACTTATTAGCGGAAATAATAAGTTAACGAGACAAATTTAAGTCGAGAATGGAATAATTATTTTGACGGAATGTATTTGGAAAATACAACGCCACTTGAAGTAGCGGGATCGTTGAAGCAAGAGACCGAAACGATCGTAAAACTCATTTAAAACCGCACCTATATAAGTGGGCTACCCCCACTTTTAATTCATTATTCATCATGTTTCTGCATTTTAGAGAGAGAGAGAGAGAGAGAGAGAGGGAAGGTACAGAGAGGTTAGAGGATTCTGGCAATATGACTGACGGCTGGCGGCGGTCCGAAGGTGGTGCGCGGTTGCCGGTAGTGGTCCGGTGGCGACCGAAGCCCGTATTCTACCCGGAACCATTTTTTGACGTCCCGAACGCGATGGTAAGCTCTGATCGTCCTAATTTCCAGCTTAAGTTCGTTAAAAATGCTTATTAAAATCTGGACAGATTGTATAAGTTTTGCGTGTATACAAAGATCGTTCTATAACTGAAGATCTAACGGTCCAATCATCTTGATTTTTTAACAAAGGGTTTATAACCCACATATAACCATTTTGAAGGGTGAAGATGAGGATCGAAGAAGTTTAATTTGGGTTTCTAGGCTCGTGTTCGGACTCAGTTTGCTGGGCGGATTTTGAAAACGTAGCTTTAAAGAAATGTAAATTCTAGGAGACCCGACCGTCGTTCAGATTGAGCTGAAATTTTCGGTGACCCTTCCTAACACATAAATCTTTGATTCCACCAAAGGAATTGATGATCTGTGTTTGGATGGCGAGTTATAAGATTCGTAAATTACTGGTAAGATTTTAGAACGAACATAGTTTCTTAAAACGAGTTGCATGTAGGTTTTGAGGTGCCGTACGAACGATCCGAGACCGGAGAAGCATTCATGATGCAACAATGAACGCATTGGTATATCCGGTTCGCATTGCATGCGGGTTTTGAATAGATTTCTATACTCGAACCGTACACGAAGAGGTATATATTTTGTATCATTAAGTGTTGAAAAGTTATACAGCGAGAGATTAGTATAAATACTGTTATTGGAAATAGCTTGGACAATGAAAAGGTTGTTAATAATTATTTAGAAAAACCATTTGTTAATATCGAGTGTTAAAAAGGGTACAATCGAGACATGGACAATTCCGTGTAAATTTATAATATATATATATATATATATATTTATATATATATATATAGGGAGGGATATTTTAAGAACCATGTTGAGTTTTAAAAACTTTAGAACTCAATTCTTGGCCACACATTTGATTAAATGGATTGGAATATGTGGTTGAGATTAAATCTGACAAAAAAGTCAAAGTATGAGAGAGAATAAATATGTAAGTGATTACACAAACTTTTACGTCCGTTACACATGTGTAAAAAGTCGACTCGGGTACTTAAAAAATTAAGTTTATTTTTACGTATATGTAACCTACATATATTACGCATGTGTAAAAAAAATTTCGAAAAAAAAAAATCGTTACGTTGAGTTATTTCGAGTTCTTAAAACACAAAAGGGTTCTCATTTGAAATCTCCCATATATATATATATATATATATACGATATTTGGACAAAATAATTTATTGAGATAATCGGTTGAGAAAAGGTTGTTATAATTTTATAATAAATATATATACTTTTTATTAAATATAGTCCGTGTTTAGTTTCGAGAAACGTATTAGTTATATAACGATTGTTTGGAACTAAGTTTATAATTATACGATATTTTGAAACATTCGATTCGGTTACGATTTTCTAAAATGATAGAACTTCGTAATTGAACCATTACAATTATGATAAATAAGACATGTGAGGATAAACGAGTTAAGTTAGGATACGTTCCTATTCCTACTTGTATATGTGTTATATGTTAATATATTTTGTATTAAACATAGGAATCTAATTATCATTGGATGACTATTGTTAAGATCTTGTGTCAACTGGTTGTGTATCATCTTGTAAGTGTTAATTGTGCTGAGAGAAAGGTGAGTTACTCAGAAATCCCCACCATTTTAATGTGTTTAAATAATTTATAAATTTTTTGGGGGAAAACATGTTTGGGTCAAAGCGCATTTTATTTTGGCAACTGTGGTATTAGAATCAATTTAACTTTTACCAATGCGGTCAGGCTTTCGTGGGTAAAAATCAGGAACAATTCCATTGCCTTAAAATCATTAACTGTTAAACAAGCATAGAAATATTGATAGATCTATCGGGGTGACGCCCTATCATCACCGATCACGCCTGTTGGGTAAGTGATAAATATTTCAATTGTTGTATGCTTTGATTATAGATTAAAGGGAGTCAGACATTTCTTATATTCCTAGCTAGTTTATAACTATCACAATTATTAGAAAATAAAATGTTGAATTTTTGACACTATCGTTACTATAGCAAAAGAGGGGGGGGTGGAGTGGTCAAATTGTCTATTGTGGTTACGCGAGTACCGGTGTGAACTTTAAATAACTTTCATGTGTAAAAACGAGAGTAGATCTTGGTCTGGTAAAGACAAGGCATCATGTTAAATTTTACTCTTGTGTAGACAAAGTGGCGTGAAATAATCAAAGTTAGAACTTGTTTTAATTGACTTTTTTTAACAAATAAAAGTTGTGTTAAAACGACACTTTCGTAAAGCGAAAGGGGTCTAATGAATTTTTTGGAATGAAGACTGGTTTCGATGTGACTTTTGGTTTCGTGCCGATAAGGATGAATTAAAAATTTAAATAAAGGAAAATCTTTGTTTTGAAATATAGGTTTTAAAAATTGAGAACTCACCAACCATTGTGCTAACGTATTTTAAATGTGTTTTTCAGGTAAAGGAAAAACACGTGTTTCGTGGAGATGATGTGGGAAAATAGGTGTAATACCTGAAGACTTGTGTTTTATATAAACCATGTACCCTGACATGTGCGATTTATGATATTTTATAATTAATAAAAGGTATATTGGTTTTTATTAATCCCAATTATCGTCTTTTGGTCACTATCGGTCCCAACACACGAATTGGTTGCTAACGGTCCCAACTTTTAACCTATCTGTTCCTAACGGTCCGCGACTAATAGAATCCAAACGTCGTTAGTTTCAGGTCGCAGGGAAAATGTTTTAGGCCAAAAAACTCAATTTTTTTCCCGAAAACTCAACATTTTCGTCCCAAACAAGTTGGTAACTTTGCATTGGACCTTTAGGAACCTTTTTCTAGTAAAAATCGCAGTTATTGAGTTCGCCGGAAACACTAGAACCGTCGTTGGAATCGGTTGATGGTGCTCAAGTGGTGGTAGTTAGTTGGCGATGAGTCAATTGGTGGTGGTTGCGGTGTTCAGGTGGTGTTTTCCGGCAACAACTTTGACTTTTTGTAGGTTCCCAGCCGGATCTACACGGAATATCTCGTTCTACGTAGGTGCGGAATCCCTACGTAAGACGTTACGAGCGTAGAAGACGATACGAGTTAACACGATCAAACACACGTTACAATAAACAAAGACACGTTGTATTGCAACCGAAAACACGTGATATCAATCACAAACACTGGACAACTCGTTACAACTCGATCAATGAATAACCCTCTCTAAACAAGCCGTAACCTAATGTTTATATAACACGACAACTTCGCCTAGCATGTTTAGGCGAAGTTGTCACTAACTTCGCTTACTCTATAAGTTCGCCTATATAAGCGAACTTGTGAGCTAACTTCGCTTATTACAAAATACTAATCCAACTAACTCGATTACAGACACTATATACTGAACTACTGACATAATGCACCAACAGACTCCCCCTTGGCAGTAGCTTCATATCTTTATCTTCAAGCACGTGTCTGGTAATCTTCAACAATCTTGTATCTTTCATCTTCAAGCATGAACTCCTTCTCGTACACATACCGAAACAACTCTTTGATATTTCTTCGCTTCGTCTTTCCAAGCAGGAATATAAAATATCTTCTTCTTATTCAGCATCTGCAGTTCAGCTTGAGACAAGTTCACTAGATGCATCGGATCATATACTCTCAGCAGCTCTTGTTCATCTTCGTCCTCCATTACTGCTTCAGCTGTTTCACAATCAACATACCACCACTTCAGATCTTTGAGCACATCCTTGGGCATTTGTTTCATCGGCACTTCTTATAAACATCGGATCGGCTTATACTTCATAATCATCCAAGGCTTACCATCTGCTCTCATTCCTCTATCTTTGTCTTCAATAAGTTTTCCCTTTTGTGGTTTCAACAGCTCAAACTTCTTCTCTTTTATACTTTCCTTCCAAACAATCTTTCCAATGACTCTAGCCATATTATCATAACTTCTGTTTATCAACCCCAATCTGGCTAAGTCCTTCACTTCACATTTTGGCAATGTATTCAACGATCTCAACATCCTCTTGAAGTACTGAATACCATCATATCTTTTAATCACAAATAGCCTCAACTGCTCATCATATAACCAGCAAATAATCCCCTTTCTCGATTCAGCATAACCTCTAATGTTGTAACTCTTCTTAAACATAGTAGGGACCGCTGGTTTCTTCGTTTTTACAAACCATTGAGCGTAGCCTTCTTTCCATCTTGGCTGCTCTTCCCATTCCGTCTCATCATTTCCCATATTTTTACTCATATCTGCCTTATCAACATCCGGAATTTCATGCTCAATATTCTCTTCTATAATCTCTCCCTCTTCAATATCATTATCAATAACAATCTCTGCACCAATCTTCTCTATCTCTTCAACTGGTAATACATCATCATCACCTATAAACTCATCATCCATCTCCTCAACATCCACGACCACCACCTCATCACCTGTACCGCCCGCTGCACTTTTTGACCCCCCCTGAGATGTGGAAGTCCCAAGAGCTTGTTCAGTTCTTGGTAACTCTCCACCTGCACCTTTCGATGCATTGGGATCATCGTCTCGATCATTTCGCTTCTTAGTCCTCAGCTCATCGCCTTTACAGCTCGTCTCCCCCTGAGATGCCAAGAACACCTTCAAAGCATCAATGATTTTGCCATGTTCGATCAGCAGGGACGATTGTATCTAATTCTTTGCAACGAGGCACTGAATAGCATGGGTCTGGATAAGATTCACCCTTGATTGTTCTGCCACGACCCTCTCAAGCACTGCTATTCGTTCTGAGTCTGATAAGGTTGCATCAAAATCAAACCTCAGATGTGATACATCTTGAGTGTACTGAGGAGGGATTTCCATTGTAACTGGGACCTCAGAAGTAGGCATAAACGTAACCGTAGGTGGCAACGTAACTGACAACCCTGCAGTCGCTACAACCGTCGACTCAATAAATCTTGCCACAACCTCCGTTAGAGTAAGAGTTGGAGGTGGCAAAGATACAATCTCCGGAGCCGAAAGTTGGAATGTAGTGGGTGGGAGGCCGAATGCAGATGAGGTAGCCACCACGGGAACATCCGTGGCGTTTGGCCTTGTAACTTGTAATTATGAAGGGACAATTGTCATACCGGACAGTGCGGGTGGAGTGAAACGTACCACCCTTGAGCTCTCACCTGCTCCCGAACCTGCACGTGTCCGTTCCCTTCTTGATCTATGAACCAACTGATGTACTTCTTCCTCATAATCTGACTCGCTGTCATCATCAGTTCTCTTTCTTTTCCCATGAATTCGTTCTTGAGTTACCAAAATTCGTCTTGCTTCATCCATTTCATCATCAGAATCAGAGTCAGCCACCGTTGTAGCTAACCTAGTCACATTCACACTCGAAACCCTTTCAACTGAGACTTGCACATTTTCTTCAGGATCAACACGATCCATATCAAAGAAACCTTGACCACCAAATGCCACATCAAGGTCTACATTGTCCTCCGGTGACACAACAAGAGCAGCAGGTATAGCTTGAGGTGCTCCAGCCTGTTGTGGTTGAGGGTCCCGAAACTCGTCCCCACGAGCTGGAACATACTCTGGGTTGATCAAGTACCCGAATAAAGGAGTATGTCGAGGACGGAGCTCAGGTTTACTCCTCGCACTGGAAGATCTGCACTGGGCGAAGATCCTTTTACTTACACTTTCCACGTATCGAATCGGGCGCCGCTGAGGTAACGTGGGAGCAACATGATTCAAGATCATTTGGAGGAATCTTGGATACATGAGAAATCTCTCACGCGCCATCGCTCTTCTTTGACGATCAATCTCATAGAATACCATCTGACTAAAGCTGTAACGCTTATTGTAAGTCAGAGCAGTCATCGCCGACTGCATGGTCGCGCCCATCCCATCAGTACCAGCCTTTCTCCCTGACATGCACACTATCATCACATGCATGAGAAAGCGCCACTGGTCTAGCATGAACCCCTTGCGTCTCTGAGTATCTCCCAAGGGACCAGAATATCCCATCCTCATAAACGCACCATCTCGGAATGGAGCTACAAAGTCTGTCGGGTCGTCCCTCGTTTCATCTCCAAACCGCAAAGCCGCCTGGATCTGTTCAGATGAGAACTGAACTATGTGATTGTTGACTGTTGCTCGCATAACCGGGGCTCGACACGACAGTCATACTCCACTGTCTGCCAAAAATCTTCAATGTTTGGCAAGGATATCGGCAGTGTTGTGGTAATCGCGTGGAATATACGTGAGCGTAGTAGAAACGTGATGATCTCGCGGAAATCATCAACACCGCTCGCATCCGGGTCCAATGTGATGTACATGTTATGCCCCGGGAAAAACTGTCGGTTGTTGTCTCCACCTTCATCACCACCTGCGCCACCTGCTCTAGCTACAGCTGCCATTTCTGCAACAAACAGGCTAAGTTAGATAAACATCAAGGCAAATCACAAGTTCGCCTCTTACCATGAGCGAAGTTATGATTTATTCTGTATAGGCGAAGTTAGAGGTGGGGAGAAGTTGGGAACAACTTCGCCTCAACTTTAACTTCGCCGGATAACAGTTAAGTACAAAGGGCCAGGCGAAGTTAATGATAACTTCGCCTAACCACAACATCGCCTCATATACTGTTACATAATTAATTATCAGGCGAAGTTAAACCTCAGGCGAAGTTACGGATAACTTCGCCTAAACTGTAAGTTCGCCTGAATATGAATCGGCAACAGTTAGGTTGTTCAATCGACCTGTAGTTGGTGAATTTGGAGATTGCGAATCTCGTAAAACATGTTTTTAAGACGATCTAGACGATTAAAATGATTACGACCACGTGAAAACACGTTTTAAAATCGGGTATTGAAGTTACGAATAAACGGGGTCGTGAATCGGGTCGAAACGACCGATGATTCAATGATAGTGAATATACGACACTACAAGCCTACACACCTTTAATCACAGATTAGAACTGTGAAAATAATAACACAGATGATCGAGAAATAAGTTCGCCTAGGGTTCTGGAGATAAGTTCGCTGGGTTTTGAAATAATGAACAGTTTGACCTTAAAAATCCTTTATATAGGGTCAGAGTTATTCCGGCGAAGTTATGGATAACTTCGCCTATTGCAGGCGAAGTTATGCACAAGTTCGCCTATATTAAACTTTACTAAACAAACCCCAATAATTAGAACAATTTGCAATTAAGTTATAAAACATCCTTTAAAGAATTAAATGATACGATCAAGACCAAGTAACCAGGTATAACATCAAACAACTACATAAGTAGAAAAATATTTTAACTATAAAGTACACGGGATCAAATTTCAGTCTCGACAGGGACTACCATGTTTTAGAAAAGATCCGAACAGGAATCATACTAATTAAGTGACTGTCACACAGATCCATGTTCAGCTGTATTATGACATAAAGAAACAGGTTGTAAGCAGGTAAATAACTTAAAATGGTTTTCATCGTTTCTGTGATACGGGTTAGGTTCAATTAAGCTCAAAACATAAATGGGCAACAACTCAGAAATTATGATGCCTCCTATCTATTTTCAAAGTATATTTGGCTTTCCCCAAGTCACCCCAAGTTGACCTCGACCCGTAGTGTCTGATTAACTAGTAAGTACACAACTCTGTAGACTCTTCTTCCCGTTCTCTTTCTTACATCTTGATTGAGAAGTATTAACATTATGAACTCTAGAATGTCTCAATAACATGATTTTTTTTTTTAAGTATTTACACAACTTCAGAGTAGTAAGCAACTGCAAGTCCCGAATCTGGATCACTGCAGTTTCTTGACACGCTATCTTCACGGGAATCAGAACACTCACGGGCTCGTGTATGACTGGGTAATCGCTTTTCTGCCTATCATTCGGAAAGAAATATGCGGAGACATACACAACTCTTAAGGAGTTTCCACGTAAAATTGAGTAGATTTAGTTAGTATCACTTCTACTTTTACTCACCATAAAAAGCTACAATGACATACAATGACTGTTCTAAAGTCTTTTAGGCCTAATAACTTCACTAGTTAAGCACACAGAATCAGTATATCTATCACTTTCCAAGGTTGGATCAATTTTCTGTTAAACATAGTAAAGGAACTTCTTACGAAGTAGAAGACTTGAAAAATAATTTCATCTCCCGAAAAATTTTAGCTTCAATCGCCCCGATCAAATTGAAGTTTTCAGGTAAACGGCTATCCTGAAGATCCAATGGATTAGCTGGATCGACCACATACAAGTATGTGTCCTTCTAACTAAGTATGATCGACTAATTTTCAGCGAAAGAATAAAAACACATCATAAACCGCCCCGGTCACTTTCAGTTATCTGGCTAATGGCTATCCTCATATTCTACAAGTAGAAATGAGGACCAAACATATCCGAAAATATGTCCTTCAAATTGAGGCAGCCGACATAATTCTAAGAGATAGTGATGTTTTTTTTTTTTTTTTTTTCAACCGAAACAAAAAACACGGTTACTCAGGATTGATCATCCCATTCAGCTCAACAAGGTTTTTAAAACGAGTTTTGTCAAACGCTTTAGTAAACAAGTCAGCGAAATTATCTAACGTATCAACCTTTTCGAGCGCAATCAGTTTCTTCTCAGCACAATCCCGTATAAAATGATGACGGATGTCAATATGTTTAGTTTTGCTATGCTTTACGGGATTGTTAGTTACTGAGATAGCAGCAGTGTTATCTATGCAAATAGGAGTATGAGTGAAATTCAGATCATAATCGCGCAATTGCTGTTGTATCCAAAGAACCTGGGAGCAGCAGTTCGATGCTGCCATGTATTCTGCTTCACAGGTTGAAATGGCGACTGAGGTCTGCTTCTTGCATTGCCATGACACTAATCTGCCTCCAAGAAACTGACATCCACCTATTGTTGACTTCCGATTCTGATTGCACCCTCCATAATCAGAATCCGTGTAGGCGACCAACTCCATGTCTCCTCCTTTCATGTACCACAACCCCAGCTTAGGTTTGCCTTTGAGATAGCGCAATATCCTCTTCGCACCCTTCAAGTGAGATTCCTTTGGGTTTGCCTGAAAGCGTGCACAAAGACAAACTGCAAACATAATATCAGGTCTAGAAGCAGTTAAGTACATTAAAGAACCTATTATTGCCCAATATTGGGTTGGGTCCACGTCTGCATCACTGTCTGAATCAGCACCCAATTTATGGTTGACGCAGACTGGAGTATCAAATGGAGTGCTGTCCTCCATCTTGAAGCGTTTGAGAACATCATGGACATACTTAGTCTGATGAATGAACATCCCATCTTTCTTCTAATAAACCTGCAGCCCTAAAAAGAAAGTTAGTTTACCCATAGCACTCATTTCAAACCTCTTTCTCATAACGGCCTCAAATTCCTGACACATGGCGACTTTTGATGCAGCCAAGATGATGTCGTCCACGTAGACTTGCACCAGAAGAAAGTCGCTTCCTTTTTTCTTAAAGAACAGTGTGCTATCAATCTTTCCCCTTTCAAACTCATTCTCAAGCAAGTAATCGGATAAAGTTGAGTACCAGGCACGAGGGGCCTGATGTAGCCCATACAGTGCTTTACTTAGCTTGTACACGTGATCAGGAAAATCTGGGTCAGGAAAACCCGGAGGTTGCTCAACGTACACAACCTCATCGACTTTACCGTTAAGGAACGCACTCTTCACGTCTAACTGAAATACCTTCATCTCCTTGTGTGCAGCAAATGCCAAAAACAATCGAATGGCTTCCAATCTCGCCACAGGAGCAAACACCTCATTGTAATCAATCCCCTCTTGCTGATTAAAACCTTTTACAACCAGCCTCGCCTTGTTCCTGATGATTATCCCTTTTTCATCTCTCTTGCATTTGAAAACCCATTTGGTGCCAATCGCATGCACATTTTTCGGTTTTGCAACCAAATTCCATACCTCCATCTTCTTGAACTGGGTTAACTCTTCTTGCATGGCTTCGACCCACGAGCTGTCCTTGAGAGCCATTTGATAGTTCTTTGGTTCAATCTGGCTGATGAAGCAGGTGTACAAGCATTCGTTGATTATGCCTGTATCTTTAATGCTTGTATAAACACAGGTGTACTCATTCAAGCTTTGTCTTGTTTGTACACCGTCGGACAGATCACCTATCACATTCTCCAAAGAGTGATTTTTGTGAACTTTCGTAGTCGGAACCGAACTGACTTGCAGATTGTCTTCCAGGTTCGAAGGTAGCTCATCAATGGGTGATTGTTGTTGAGAGTGAAACGGATTGAAGAATTCCTCTTCTATAGAGGCAGCAGGGGTATCGACAGCATTTGACGAGGAAGGCTGACATTCATCGTACAGCGGTCTTTGCACAACATTGTCTTCCTCATCGTAAAGCATCTTCGTAGCTATTCTTTCATCAACTTCTGCACAATCCAAGTAAGGTATGTTAAAAGATTTAAAAAGCCTATCATAGTCGAAAACCCCAGCGGGTCCCGTGCTTGGTTTTGGTGATTTGTAACTTGTGATATCAGTGTTACACACCACCTCAACCTTGCTGGTCGATGTATTAAAGACTCCCTGTTGGGAGTCCCAACAACATATCCGACTAAAATGCCTTCGTCGGCTATTTCACCAAATTTATAATTTGTCTTTAATATCGAACACGGGGACCCGAATGGTTCGAGACCACTCAAGTTGGGCTTTCTCCCATGCATAAGTTCATAACATGTTTTATTCAGTCTTTTAACAATTAAAACTCTATTAAGGATATAACAGGCTGTTGCAACAGCTTCAGCCCAGAACACCACAGGAAGTTTCAAATCAGCCAGCATGGTTCTGGCTCCTTTAATTAACGTTCTGTTCTTCCTCTCAGCCACCCCATTTTGTTGTGGAGTATACGGAGCGCTGTACTGGTGTTCTATCCCTTTCTGTAAGCAGAAGATCTCCATCTGATAGTTTTTGAACTCAGTCCCATGTCACTCCTGATGTATTTAACTCTTTTCCCCATAATATTCTCAACTTTGGTAATCAAATTTATTACCATCTGAACCGTTTCATCCTTTGACTTCAGGAAATATACCCAAGAGTATCGAGAGAAATCATCAGTGATCACCAAGCAGTATGATGTTCCACCTAGGCTTTTTACATTCACGGGACCGAAGAGATCCATGTGAAGTAGGTCTAGGGTACTGACGATTGAATTAACCTTCTTGGTGTGATGGGATTTCTTGTGTTGCTTTCCCTTTTAGCACGATAAGCATTGGTCTTCAAAGTTGAAATTCTTCAAGGGAACACCCAGCACCAGCCCATTCTTGACAATGTAGTTCATTTTCCGAAGATGAATATGCCCCATTCTTCTATGCCATAACTCGGACTCCGATTCAGTTGCTTTTGACAGAAGACACGATTCTTCTGTTGCCATCTCCGTCGACCTCATGTCCATAATATACGTATTCTTTTCTCTTGGAGCCTTCATAACTATCCAATCCTCTGGTATCTTGAAACCAGGATACAGCACGATCGCTTCATTCTTGGTAAAGTGCACGGTGTAATCTTTGTCACAGATCTGCGAGACACTCAGCAGATTATGCTTCAGTTCTTCAACGAAATTTACTTTCTCTAACGTCATTTTTCCATTAGTCACCGTCCCAATTCCTGTGATCCTTCCACCGCTCTCTCCAGCGAAACTCACTCTTCCTCCCTGAACAGGTTTCCATTCGTGTAACAAACTCTTGTTACCCGTCATGTGCCGGGAACAGCCGCTATCCACAGCCCATAGATTGTTTGCAGCCCTATTCAACTGTTCCTGCACGATTAAAGTAGAGGATTAAAATCTGGGGACCCAAGACCTATTGGTCTTGGGTCGATTAATCCCGTACTTTGGTTGTCCAAAGTTAGTATCAGAATAATTTCTGTAAGTCCTAAAAGGATACCTTCTTGTAGATTGACTATGAGGCCATCCAAACCTTCGTGAATTAAATGAATTATTACTTATGGTTTGGTTGTTAGCAGTGAAAAACTGAGATCGTTTTCTTTGAAAACCTGGATTAGTCCAATATCTAAACTTTGATGAGTTTTCATTTTTACCATTATAGAGATTACCGTTAGTTCTATTCTCAGTTTTTGAAGAACTCATACCTTTGAATCTCTGCTTCAGAGGGCAATCAGCAATTAGGTGTCCTAATTGATTACATCTGAAACAACTCCTGTGTTCAACTTTCTTTTCAATAGTTGTTTTAGATGTTGAGGCTGCATTACTGCCCGTTTGTCTCACTCGACTTGGATGACTTGTCCGAGTTTGATGAGACAGGACTAGGAACAGAAATCTTAACACTCGAAACAGGCTTACTTGTTTCGCCTTTTCTAACTTCTGGTTCTTTAATAGTAACCTTAACCGGAACTGTCTGACCAAAATCAACATCAACAGATTTCTGATTACTAGGATCATAAGTATAGTTATGATTATAAGGTGGTGGAACTTCATGATATCCAATTCCTCCTCTTTTAACTGGGGAACTTTGATCACTAACGAAGTGATCAAGTATAGCAGAGGAATTTCTAAATTGCTCAAGCTTTCTATTAAGTTCCACCACTTTCACCTGGTGATCAGCTATCTGTTTATCCCTTTCAGCTATTAGTTTGGTTTTCTCTTCTAACACTTCATAGCTAAGATCAATTACTTGAATTTTTTCAGCTAGATTTGCTTTAAGACTTCTAATATCTTTCTCACTAGCTTTTATTTTTACCTTATAACTGTTTTCTCTAGCTTTAGTGAAATTATGATCTTCTTTTAATGTTTTAAATTGAGCATCCAAACTAACAAACTGATCAGTTATAGTTGTCAATTGTTCAGACAGATTTTCACATTTCGTACAAGGGAGTTTAGTACTTACCTCGGAGAGCTGGTCTGTCACTTCTGCCATGTAAGCTTCATTTTCGCCAGTCACTTTCTCACTTCCTGCAGTTTCGATGGTCACTAAATTGGCCTGTTCAAATACTTCCTCAACATGCAGATTCCAGTTGTACTCCCCGTCTTGTCTGGATATCATAGCTCTATTCTCATTACCACTCCTACTCTGTTGTGTAGACCTGTTTTGACTGCGTTCTACACGTTCATTTGTGCACTCCTTCGCAAAGTGTCCATTTTGTTGACAGTTATAACATCGCACCTTTGACTTGTCAAAACCTGGTCTTTCACCAACAAACTTTCTACCTGTCTTCTTCATAAACCTCTTAACTCTTCTCACAATCATCGCCATCTACCACTGCAGATCCATCTCTTCCAGATCATCAGCATCGATCTGATCATAGTCTTCGTCCAAAGTTGAAGGATCAACAATCTTACCCTTAATGTAATTTTCATACGAAGCAATGAAAGATGCATAGAGAGCAAACTGTTATTCAGCAGATTTAACACTCATGGGCATCTTTGAGTAGTTGTTTTTCGAAACACTTGGAGAAAAACTACCCTTGGTTGCTTGAGGTTTAGAAGCATTTGATCCACCAGCTACAAAACACACATCACCATTCATGTTGAGAGATACATGACCTTCATGTCTTGAGTTAGCGCCCGAGTCTCCCTTTGAGTAGTAAGCAGATGATTCAGACTTCGAACTTGAACTTGAGTTAACTTTTGCACCATACATTCCTGGATCTTGAACCTGATCAGTTGGTGTCTCTTTTCGAACCATGTTAACTTCAAACGTTCGTAGTTTGTTGACTGCTGTTTCCAAGTCATAGTCGGCAAACTCTTTGTCTTCTCTCATCAAGACAGTGTACATCTCCCATTTCGGTGGGAGAGCATCAAGAAGCTTTTCCATGATCTCATCTTCTTTGTAAGCAATGGAATAATTGCTGAGTTCGGTCATCAGATGATAATATCTCGTGATGATATCATCAAGTGATTCATTTTTCAAGTACTTGAACACCGAGAATTGGGTTTTAAGTAGTTTAATCTTTGATGCACGAATCCCCACATTACCCTCAAATCGGTTTTCAAGCGCTTCCCAAAGTTCTCTAGCAGTTTTATACTTCCTGAAGGTGTGAAGAATCTCTTGTGGAAGAGCCATTGTTATCGCTGCATGAGCTTTGCTTTCAGCCTCATACATTTTCTTTTCTTCTTCTTCCATCTTGCTGTATTTCTTAATCTGATCACGACCCTCATACTCAGCAGTTGGTGGAATGTATCCATCTTGAATGCATACCCACATCTTAGCATCTTGGTATTAGACATATTGTTCAAACCGATCCTTCCACGCCACGAAATCGGTTCACTTAAGCATCTTCGGTGCCTTAGTAGCTGAACCCGCTTCCACTTCCATCTTCACCAGTTCCGTAATGTTTATAGAAGTCATCTTTCACGAAACACAAAGAAACCCGAAAAATAAAAATTTTATTCTTAACAGTGCTGTAGGCGAAGTTGAAGTTAACTTCGCTTAAGTTTGAACTTCGCTTGAATTCGTAACTTCGCTCTCTTTTCTAAATTCGCCTGATTTGGCGAAGTTGTGGATAACTTCGCTTAAGTTAAGCGAACTTGTGAGGTAGGCGAAGTTGTGGGTAACTTCGCTTGAGATAAGCGAACTTGTGTGGAAGGCGAAGTTGTGGATAACTTCGCTTAACCTTATATCTTCGCCTAAACCCTACTAACAGTTACGGCAACTTCGCCTGATGAACACGATGATTTTGCAGGTTTGATTTCTGGATTTTACGAGGTATGTGAAGGTGTAATGGGTTGTTTATGATGGTGGGAGGTGAGTAGGACACAAAAACTCGGTAAACTCGTCCCGCGAATAGTCGAACGGAACGATTTCTACACCCGCGTGATAATCCCGAACCACACAATCACGAGCAATAGCTATGATACCAATTGTAGGTTCCCAGCCGGATCTACACGGAATATCTCGTTCTACGTAGGTGCGGAATCCCTACGTAAGACGTTACGAGCGTAGAAGACAATACGAGTTAACACGATCAAACACACGTTACAATACACAAAGACACGTTGTATTGCAACCGAAAACACGTGATATCAATCACAAACACTGGACAACTCGTTACAACTCGATCAATGAATAACCCTCTCTAAACAAGCCGTAACCTAATGTTTATATAACACGACAACTTCGCCTAGCATGTTTAGGCGAAGTTGTCACTAACTTCGCTTACTCTACAAGTTCGCCTATATAAGAGAACTTGTGAGCTAACTTCGCTTATTACAAAATACTAATCCAACTAACTCGATTACAGACATTATATACTGAACTACTGACATCATACACCAACACTTTTCCGTCCAAAAATTTCCGACGACCTGAAGCTAACGTCGTTAGGATTCTGTTAGTCATGGACCATTGGGAACAAATGTGTTAAAAGTTGGGACCGTTAGTAGCCAATTCATTAGTTGCGACCGGCAATAACCAAAAGGCAATAGTTTAGATTAATAAAAACCAATATACCTTAATAAAGTCCAACTTGTATGTGAATATGTTGTGCTTAAATACTGATGGATAAACGTCGTCTGTCACCGCCCAAATTAGTTTACTAAGTCTTCCGCTATTAAATTAAGGTTCTTGGGGTGTAACAACATGATCCAGGTGAGTTTATAGCACCTTCTCTCTGTTATGTTTTTTGGGGCATGTGCATAATCCTATGTGCTCAGCAAATACACTTACCTTATGTGGTAAGTGTATGCCATATGACTGTTTATGAAATATTCGAATGATATAGAAAGAGTTAAGAGTATGCACATGGATGCATATGAAGACTTATATATAGAACAAAATATAGGTAAAGTATGTATGGTTACATGACATGATATGTGTGGTTGTATGGCTGTATTGTTATGAGGGTGGTAGAGGTGGCAGACCTAAATAATAAATGTAAAAGGAGGGTGGCAAACCCTAATAATATCTATGAAAGGAGGGTGACAGACCCTAATACTATCTGTGAATGGAGGGTGGTAGTCCCTACTAATATCTGTGATATTATAGGGCGAAAGACTCTTTAAAACGTAGAAAAAATTATGTATGTATTAGTAAGCTAAAACGAGAAAGTATGAAAGTATGTAAGTAAGAAAATAAGAAAGAATGTAAGTATGAATGTATGGAAGTATGAATGCATGTAGGTATGTATGAATGAAAAATAAGCAAGATATATACATAGTTAGTATCTCCAGATACATACAAGTAAGTGTGCAAATGTAATGTATGTTGTCTGGATTAACTAGATCTCAGCTTATCTGCCTTTAAGTATGCACGCATACAAATAGGTTAAAGCAGCTGGCCTGAGGAAGACAAATGGGATGAACTTAAGAGGCTGGCATATGAAGAGAAGGAATATTATGATGTTTTTTTACATTATGTTTGATTTGTTAAAGACAAGTGAATTTAATTTTTATTTATACAAGATTTGAATTTTATGTAATATATGATTGACTTTTAATTAATCCGCGGAAATTTTAATTCACTCTAATATTTTGAATTGTATTTATGAGTAAATCCGACACCCAATGTAGGGCAACGGGATCGGGCTTTACAACTTGTTTATTTATTGCGGTCGGAGAGGTCAATCATAATATATCACAATAAGTATAATCATGCGCCGTCTTAATACCCAAAGCCCGATTTGCTACACAATGATTAACTGACACCCTTACTTGCATTAATTTCATCTTAGTAGCCAAATACTGATTCAATAGGCAATGGTCAAACAACACCAATTATTCGCTCACTATTCAATTTTTGATACTCACAATATTGATTTCCAGTTTTTCTCATATATTATATTTAATGTCAAAAACTGGTGATTACTTACTCAACCCTTGTTGACAAACATATAAATTTTGTACGCATATTATAGGCTATCATATGATGTGAAGCGAAGGTAAATATCATGTAGAAAAGGCCTTAGGATATTTAATGAAAAGATAACGTGCTATTGATTGTTTTAGTTGGATTATTTGTGTTAGTACACAGATTAGGTGTCCGCGGCTATTCGAATAGGCTAGGGTTAGTATAGTCTTTACATTTAATGTATAAAGGCTCATTCGCTAAGTATTTTTAGCGAACGAGGTCTCATTCAATAAATACTAGGGCTATTCGTTAAGGTATACCCATTCACAAAGGTGTTTAGCAAATGGGGGGGTCATTCGCTATTGGGAAGACTCATTCGCTAAACTGTTTTAACGAATGAGAGGCCTCATTCGTTAATACAGTTTAACAATGAGCCCCGCCTATATATAGGCCTTCCATAGTTACCATGCCAAATTTTCTCCTCCCCATTAATGTATTCATCTTCCATCAATAAAGTATTCCTTTAACATATTGATTGATCACGAACTCAACGTATCGGTATTGCGACTAGATTCGAGGCTCTTTAGAGTATTATCAATGGGTATCAGAGCCATGGAGATCTGATCTACGTGTTGATTCGTGTGATTAACAGCATAGATTCATTGATTGTGAGTATCAAATAAGTGTATACTAGAACAGAGACAATCATAGAATCATATTTACATGGATTTGGACTTAATTAGATGAATTAGAAGTTTCAGATTGATGTTAATTGTTGATTATTGAATGAGTTGTTAGTTAAGTGTTTTGGAATTGAGTTGTGGATTGATTGGCGTTAATGGTGGGAACCGTGTTTTTTTAAAATTGAGTATTGGTTTAGAGTTGAGGTGGATTGTGGTTCGGTTTGAGTCCGGACGAGTTCGGAAGTGAATTCCTAGTTGATTGAGTTAGGTTTGTTATGAAATAGTTAGGTTCTAGACAAGTTCGTGTTTCTGGACTAGTTAGATCAGGATGAATGCTCATTCGTATACATGAATGTTCATTCGTTAGGCTTCATTCTTTAGTTAGTTATAACTGATTCGTGCCAGCTGTCAATCATTCATAACTGATCATTCGTTCTTTATTCATTACGGAAATCATTCGCTCAACTCATTCGCTCAAACATTCGTCATTTACTCATTCTTTAACCAATCACATTCGTTACTATAGTACCCATATTCGTAAAAACTCATTTTCTTGACATTTTTTTTCATCCGTGTGTCATTCATGTGACTTAAAGTATCTCATTCGTGTCTACAGTCCTTTGACTTTCAGAAGTTGATAATCATGTCTTCTCTTGCCTCATATTACCCGTTAGCCTCACAGAATGCTTTAATTCAACAAATTCTTACGATGGATAACGAAATAGGATCTCACAATAAGTGTCCTAAGTTGCTTAAACTTTCTGATTTTGCTAGACGGGAACCGAGGTTCCGAGCACATTTGGGTTCGATTCATCCCGGTTGGGTTCAACATTTGGATGTTGTATACTTGCCACCACAAGTCGGTAGTGCAACTACTGGGTAAACGGACAAATTATTAAGCATGCACGAGGAAACTGAAGTCAAAGATATGGAGAATGAGACGAAAGCTTATTCAAGTTTGACCATGGCTTTACCTAAAAACATCTTCCATCAATTCAGTCTTATTAAACCCTGGGCGACTCTATTTGCCTAACTGAAAACTAGAAGCTTGGGTAATACTCTTGAGAGCAAGAGAACAATGGCCAAGTTTCAATTTAGAAACTTTACATTGCTCAAGAATGAGACTGTTGGGGAGATGATTAGTAGGTTATGTCATCTTATTGCTGAGATGTCCATGGTTAAATTAGAACCGAGCGAGGTGGACAAGATAGACACACTGAAGAATGCTTTGCTACAAAGTATTCCACCTTCATACTCATTATAAAGAAGAATGGCTACTTTCAAAATGAAAATCTCATGGCCAAAGAATTTATTAATAAACTGGAGGAATGTGAATACGACATGAAGTGTCAAACTTCATTAAAAGATAATCAGAATCCAACATTGTATGGTGGGTCGTTACTAGTAAACAACAATGGAAGTTCAGTTCCAATTACAGCTTTCTTTTCTCAGAGTTCTCCTGATGGACTCCAAGCTGTAATAAGACTCCTAATGTATGCTTTATGGCATCAGGATCTACTGATGGATCAAGTAAATCAAGTTCGCCCCTAACATAAACATGAAAGAGGCTGAACAAGAATTTTCCTTCATGTGTGCGTTCATGACCTCTTATGAACAGCTTGTGGTTGTGGGGAGTAAGATTGCCACAAGTGAAATAACTGATGAAGATTGTGATCAAATTAATCCAGACGATCTTGAACTCATGGACCTAAAGTGGAACATGGCCATGATTGTTTGTAAGGTAAAGAAGTTCATGCAAAGAACCGTAAAAGATCTACCCACTCTCAACAAACGGGTAGGTTTTGATAAATTAAAAGTGAAATGCTACAACTGTCAAGAATTTGGCCATTTTGGGAAAGAATGTAACAAGCCAATGAAGGAATATACCGGTCCTCGTAATTTAGATCGTAATTTAGGCAAATGCGTAAATGTGCCTAAAAAGAAATCAAAGAAGTCAGATGGGGATCAGGTTAAAGCAAGCAGTTCACAGGCTTTGGCTGTGAATGAAGGGTTGGATTGGTCACAAAATCTTTTAGGGAATCAAGCAAACCTTGCTACTGTCGAACATGCTGAGCATTTCATAGATGCAAGTAGGGATGATTTATCAGATAAAAGTGACACATCTGAGTCAGAAACAGAGTTTGACAACTCGAGCATTTAACATACTGAATCATTCACTTGCATGGCGAAATTTGAAGGGGTTTGTATCAATTCTTCGTTTAATGTATCACTTAATGAATCACATGAGACGTTCACTACTAAAGTAATTAATGAGTGTGATAAATATTGCGAGCTCATGTTTAAACTTGAATCGGCTTTGCAACAGGATGATCAACTCGTTAATGAACTTTCAATGTTAAAGGAGTAAACAGACAGAAATCCAAACTTTTGGATCAATTAACTTTAAAAATAAAAAATCTGTCTGTGAGCAACCACGACTTGAAAGCCGATGTGAATTGTAAACTCGTGATTATCGAGCAACATTCTCAAGAAATCCTAATATTGTTTACTAGCGTAAATAAACTTGAAAACGAGGTGCTAGAACTAAAAAATAAAGTCAGCAAGTTTGGGGATTCATTGTTTCTTTTGAATGAAATTATAGAAGTTAATCATTCTTATTAAACGAACAGTAAAGCTGGGTTGGGATTTGTGGAAATTCATCCAGCATTCAAGAATGATTATTCGAGTATTCCCGAGGTTATTGAATCTAAAACGGCTAAAACTGATACAACCTCAGAAAAACCTGAAAGCATTCATGTGAATGTTGAAAATGTTGAATTGGTTAAAGCGTCTCATGATACGATTCACATTAAGAGTAACTTCGTATTTAACGAGAATGAGATCGATGGTTCGATTGAAGAGTTGAACAAACCAGACGAAATTGTTAAAAACAAGAACATTCCTTTTGATAATCACATTCTTTGTGAACCAGAAGAATTTGAACAAGTGGTGTATGGTTCAAAATCTTCTATTAACTCTTTAAACAAACCAAAGACTTCTTTTAACGTAAAATCATCAGAAAACCCGTAAGTGTCTGATGAGGATTTATTGAAATTTATAAATCCTTCGAAAGAATCTAAATTAAACAAGGGTCGGGTTTTCAAGTTGAAAGGACTTAACAAAGTCTTTTCTGACAAGGAAGTTCCTTTGAACTTACTCAAACCCGAAATGATTGAAAGCGTATTCAATGATGATACGTCAAAAGTTACCGAGCTTGAAAATGAATTTCTAAAGTCAAAAGCATCTAAACTTCAAGCGAAACAAACTGTGAATTCGTTTAAACCTATAAAATTTGTAAAATCTTCTGGTTTAGAAAGTTCTTCCAATACAACAAACCTAGAATTTTACAAGAATAAAAAGGGCATAAAGAACACAGTTTCGGACCCTGTAACTAATGTGAGTCCTAAGGTTGTCAATGTTCAAACTAAGCCTAAACACAAGACCACTGTTGCACCACAGAAAATTATAAATACTCGTCTTTGTTTTAAAAGTGGTGAACATGGCCATGTTGCTAAAAAGTGTGGCGCTACGGTTAAGAATGCCTAACAAGTACCAAAAGATAAAATTCCTACTGTTGACATTGAAAGACAATCTATGGAATCACATGTTGATGAATCATTCATAGTTTATTCAAACATCAACCCTCGAAAAGTTGTTCGAGTTGATGATGTTAACGTATAGAGCAAATCGTTTGAACTTATTCAACCGATCTGTAAGAACACTGATTCGGGAGTGATAAGAGATGGTTACTTGAAAAAGAAATCAAAAAAACCGATTCCTTTTCTCAAATTCCTCAATCATTCCCGAAATCAACTTTTAATGTAAACGTTTCTCTGAAAATCTCGAAAGGAGAGGCCAAGACTGTGGCTTAGGCTGCCTTTTTGAACTAATCATTTTACCATGTGTGTAGGGTTCATCTAGTACTATATCGGGAGACTAATGGATTCTAGGTAGCGGATATTCTCGGCACATTATCAACAACCTAAACCTCCTCACAAATGATAAGGATATACAGGGGGTTTATGTGGAGTTTGCGGGTAATAACAGGGGGAATGATTATTGTGAGAAGGTAGATCACAATCTTTTAAGCGTATCTCAGATCTGTGACAAAAAGTACACTACCGTTTTCACTAATAAGGATTGTGTAATCCTTCAACTAGGATTCACCTTCTGAGATGTGTTTCATCTCAAAAGCAACTAAGAAAGACATGATTCTCTAGCACAACCGGATGGACACATCCACATTCGCAAAATAAACCATTTAATTGCGAACAATCTTGTGGATGTGTGCCCTTAAAACATTTCAAGCTTAATGATCACTGTGTTGCCTATTAGAAGGGGAAACAGAAGAAGTCTCACCCGAGCAAGTCGATAAATTCGATTGACACTCCACTTAAGCGACTTCATATGGATTTATTCGGTCCTGTGAATCATGCAAGCATCGTGGGTGATTACTACTGTTTGGTTGTAACTTGTAAGGCCCCCGACCTTGGGTGCCCTACTTTCACGATGGTTGGATTTACTAATTCACATAATTCGGAAAATCAGAGTTAATTAAAACATTTCGCGGAATATAAAGTCAATCATTCCTACATAACTTAAATACTTTGTCTTTAAATTGAAATAACATAAGTCTTAACATAAATATAAATATGCGTGACACTTCTTTTCTTCTATGCCAGCCTTTATTCATTTGCCACGTGTCACCCTTTAACCAACCTATCTCATCCTACTCACTTACATGCATACTAAAAGTCTGCTACGCTGAGTGAGTTCTAGTTAATCAATTAACATATAATACTTACATGTTCATACTTATACGCATCCGGAGATATGTATTTCGTACTTTACGTGCTATTACTCATTCACATGTACTTTACGTACATATATACGTATTTACACACTTCTTTTCCTACTTTCCTATGGTTTACCGTGATCTATTTTACTTTTACTATCTCAGATATTATTAGGGTCTGGTCCTCAATCTCAGATATTTGCATGGTCTGGTCCCTTCTATCCCAGATATTAACAAGGTCCAGTCCCTCTAATGTTAGATATTATTAGGGTCTGGTCCCTACTATCTCACATCTTGTTAGGGTCTGGTCCCTTCTATCATAATCTAAGATATTATTAGGGTCTGGTTTCTTCAAACGTTTCCTTTCATACGTGCATACTACACGTCTTTTAATTGCATATATAATAATTATATTTATATACGCACATTCATACAACATTCAGTAATAACATTCAAAAAATAATCATACACATATCATACAGTTATCACTTGGGATAGGTGTATTAACTATCACATAGGAGTATGCACACAGCCCTGAAAAACGTCACCGAGAAAGGGGCTAGAACTCACATGTAGACGATTCCTTTCCGAATTAATAGTAGTTCCCTTCATCAACTGTGCCCGACTTACTGTTTATATTGTACAAATATTAATCCTCTATAATCTCATGTTATTCCCTTCTTAAGTTAACGGGGTTAACTTTCAAGTTAACCGAGCGGACGGGTAACCTTCTTAAACCGTTCATATTAATTTAATATTCTTAACCTAATTTATTGTTATTATATATTTATATTATATTCAATTCATTATTATTAACTCACTTTCCCAGTGCGTTTACAAGTTTATGCTTCCTTAAGCGAGTTCGGGTTGTGCCGGGTCTATACTTAACTCCATTAATAATTTCATTTCTTTAACGAGTGGGCTCTTGTGTTTGGATCACCTTCAACTCGCATTCCTTTATTTGGGGCAGGTCACGGATTCTAAACGAGTCGGGTGTCGGTCTATTTTCTTGCATTCAACTTACACTCTTATTATTATCCTTTACATTTATTATTGTTTTTTTATTATTATTACCCTTTAAATTTATTATTCTTTTATTATTATTATTATTATTATTATTATTATTATTATTATTATTATTATTATTATTATTATTATTATTATTATTATTATTATTATTATCACCAAACACACCACCCTCCTTAACTTCATCTTCTTCTTCTCTTCTCCCTATTCACGACCACCGCCGCCGCCCCCCTATCCCCATCTTCGGCCATGGTGCGACATTCAACAAGAGCATGGTGGAGCCACACGCAGCTCCACATTGATTGAAATACGAAGCTTAATCAAGTCGCTTGTAATATTCTCCAGACGATTCGCACACCATTTGATTCGCACGGGATGCGAATCGGATTAAAAGTATTCGCTAGCGTAAGAATTTGCATGAGGGTCTATTCGCATGAGTACGATTCGCGCGAATTCCATTTGTTTGAGAACTATTCGCGCAGGGAGTCAACCTGTCGCATGAAGGCGCGGATCTGGGTTTGTATTGATTCCTCGGGTTTCGTGCAGATCTTCGTTGATTGGTGACCGACAGAGGTAGGATTGGGCTTGTCTTCTTAAGGGTTCGGACCTCATGGGTTTGCTGCACCAGTTGATGGGTCCGGGTTTCGTATTCCCATATAACTACCTGAGCTGACGACCTGAACCGTCCCTTGTTTATCTTCACTCAACTTTTACGGGACTCGAACCCCCATACCATCTCGAGTCAGCTGAGTTTAATCCGGGTTACTCGGACCTCGTTCAAAAGAACTAGATTCATTCGTTATTACTTGTATTATTCTGTATAATTAGTTTAGACAACAACCCATTCTTTGACTTGGTTCGTTTATGTTCGTCATAAAGCTCTATTGTTAATATTTTATTAATTCGAAGATAGACACGAGATGAGAAAAAAAACGAATATTAATTCTAAACATACCTTGAAGATTAGATCTTGAATGGATAGAAGGGGAAATAGGTGTGGGGATTTTTGTTGTAGTGTATGGAGGTGTGACAATGATTGGGTGATGATGATGGAATGATGAGGATAAGGATGGAATTTATGGTTTAGGGCTTTAAATAGGCAAAGCCCAAAGACTTTTAGGCCCTTAATCACCCTTAAGTCCAATAACCTCTATTAATCTTATCCATACTCTACATATTATTTAACAAACTAAATATCGCAACACGACGCGAAATTAAAATAACTTGTTTTATCTAATTAAACTAAACCTTAAAAATGCGTATGTTACAAGTCTCTCCCCCTTAAAAATGTTTCATCCCCGAACCTATATATTACATAAACAACTGCGGGTAGAACTTACGCATTTCCTCCAAAATCTAACACGCATGTACGTAGCACATCCTCAAGGGTTTGGATAGTCTGCTCAGGCTACGCATCTGTTTGAGGATGATACACGATATTGATGTTCAATATCGTTTCCATTGCTTCATGGAACCTCTTCCATAATCGAATGTGAAACGGGTATCTCTGTCGGATACGATCAACAATGGCACTTCATGTTTTGTTACGACTTCGTACATGAACACATTCGCTAACGTTTCTGACGAGATGGCCTCTCGTATAGGCAGAAAGTGAGCACTCTTAGTTAATTGGTCCACAATCACCCAGATGGTATCATGATTCTTAGCTGCACGCGGTAGCTTAGTTATGAAATCCATGGTGATGTGTTCCCATTTCCACTCAGGTATTTCCCAAGGGCTACGTCTTCCCATACGGTTTCTGATTTTCGGCTTTAACTTGTAAACAAGTCATGCACTTGCTGACACAATCAACTACTTCATTCTTCATTCTCGGCCACCAATAGTCTTTTTTCATGTCTTGATACATCTTGTTGGATCCTGGATGAATTGAATATCGAGATTTATGAGCCTCGTTTAGGATTCGACTTCTAAGATTCCCATGGTGTGGAATCCACATCCTATTGAATCTGATCTTTACACCTTGTGTAGTATCAATCAACAAAGTCTGTTGCCCGTAAATCCTTTCTTTCTTCATTAACCTTCATCTGCAAGCACTTCTATCTGGCCCTTGCTCTTATCTGTAAAGAGATCTGAGTTGACAATCAGCTTGTAAGACTTAACTGTCGCTTTTACCTCTTCATTCCTCCGGCTTGAAGCATCGGCAACTACATTAGCCTTCCCGAGTAGTACTTGATATTACAGTGGTAGTCTTTAATCAATTCTAGCCATCTTCTTTGTCTCATATTCAAATCTTTCTGCTCGAAGAAGTATTCAAACTCGTGTGATTCGTATAGATAGTACACTTAGTACCATACAGGTAATGTCTCCAAATCTTAAGAGCATGCACTACTGCTGCTAACTCCAGATCATGCGTCGGGTACCTACTTTCGTGAACTTTCAACTGTCTTAGCTTCCTAGCTTACCGTTTATCCTTCTTACTTTTGATATCGCAGTCACCGATTGGTTCTCATGAGTGTTAGCTGCTCAAGGTAGCTTGGCCATGAAGCCCCTGATGATATGCTCTTGTCATGACTTAACAAATCTCATCTCATATTGGGAGACGTTGACATATACTATTTTAAAGCTACTGTTTATTTTAACTTATCAAGTCGCACCTCAAATGACTGTCATCCACACAAGCATTCGGAACGTAATTCAATCTATAACATCATAATAAGTCTAAATTTAAATTTAAACAATACACATAAAATCCTTAATGGTCATACATGACTTTAAAACATAAACAAAATAACACGTTCTTTTTGAATGCTCCTTCCTGTAACTTTTCCATAGACAGGTAACTCTAAGTCTGCACCTTCTTTCTTGCCTCTCCCCCTCCTGCTCTAGGCTTCTTGCATTCGTCTGCCTTGTGACCAGTAGCTCCGCAATTGAAACATTTATGGTCGTTCTTGCATTCCCAAGAGAATTTCCCTATCTTCTCGCATATGTGCTTTCAACCCCAACCTACACTCACCACCATGAGCCTTTCCACACTTGTGACAAACACTAGTACCAGCAACCCACTTGCACTCACCATCATGTATCTTACCGCAAGTCTTACACAATTTCCTCTCCTCCGTCTTCTGCTTCTTATCCTTGGGATTCCACAGTTGTGTACCAGGTCGTTTAGCAGGAGCAATCCACTCCTTCTCTTTCTTCTTTACAGTTCTTGCACAGCCCTTAGTAGACTTTTCCCATTGAAGATTCTTTACAGCGGCAGCTACTGCTCGAGTAATGGCAGCTTGAATAAAAGGGTCGATCTGATTCTCTTCTTCATGTATGGTCATGCTTTCCTCTTCACTAGAGTCAGTAATTGTTTCTTCAGAGGGTATTCGGTTAACACGTCGCTTACCAAGGCGTCCCATGCGCCCTCCTCGCTCAGCAGTCGTCTTAGCACCAGCGATTCGAATTCTAATGGAAAAAGACAAACATCGTCACGTGAGGAACTATTTAGTACCAGGATAGTAAGGCTGCAGGTAATAACAGTGGCAAGCTGGGATTAGCTGCTCGCGTTACTATCCGTGCCCTATACACTTCCTTTCGTGAGTCTACTTGTCCTCGGTCCTACTTAAAGCACTCAAATAATCAAACATTTCAAATAAAACGACCAATTCTATCACAAATAATTCATATAACTTTCCTTACTTATCCCTACATTATACGTATGGAAATTTCATGTATTAAGCTTGCTTGAATGACTCATGGCATTCTCTGACTAGCATCTTCTTTCTTTCTTCATCTCGTCCCATTCTCTGTTCAAGTCTAAGCATGAAGGATGCTTATTATCTCGAACTTATGATCGGATACAAACCTGTAAGGCCCCCGACCCCAGGGCCCTACTTTCACACTGGTTGGATTTACTCATTCACATATTTTGGAAAATCATAGTTAATTAAAACATTTCGCAAAATATAAAGTCAATCATTCTTACATAACTTAAATACTTTGTCTTTAAACTGAAATAACATAAGTCTTAATAAAAATGTAAATAATGCGTGACTCTTCTTTTCTTCGATGACAGTCTTCATTTATTTAACACGTGTCTCCCTTTAAGCAACCTGTCTCATCCTACTCACCTGCGTGCATACTAAAAGTCAGCTACGCTGAGTGAGTTCTATTTAATCAATTAATATACAATACTTTCATGTTCATACTTATACGCATCCGGAGATATGTATTTCGTACTTTACTTGCTATTACTCATTCATATATACTTTACGTACATATATACATATTTACACACTTATTTTCCTACTTTCCTATGGTATACCGTAAACTATCCTATTTCTAGTATCTCGAATATTATTTGGGTCTGGTCCCTCAATCTCAGATATTTGCAAGGGTCGGGTACCTTTTATCCCAGATATTAACAGGGTCTGGTCCTTGTAATGTCAGAAATCATTAGGGTCTGGTCCCAATGATCATAATCTCAGATATTATTAGGGTCTGGTCCCTTCTATCACAATCTAAGATATTATCAGGGCCTAGTCCTTTCTATCACAGATATTATTAGGGTCTGCTCCTTTTGTCTCGCTTAACCATATAACCATACAAGTCACTTCAGTCGTCCATACGTTTTCTTCATACGTTTCCAATCATACGTGCATACTACACATCTTTCAATTGCATATATAATAATTATATTTATATACGCATATTCATACAATATTCAATAATAACATTCAATAAATAATCATACACATATCATACACTTATCGCTTGGGATAGGTGTATTAACTATCACATAGGAGTATGCACACAACCCCGAAAAAACGTCACAGAGAAAGGGGCTAGAACTCACCTCTAGAGATTCCTTTCCGAATTAATAGTAATTCCCTTCTTCAACTGAGCTCAACTAACTATTAATAATGTACACATATTAATCCTCTATAATCTCATGTTATTCCCTTCTTAAGTTAACGGGGTTAACTTTCAAGTTAACTGAACCGACTAGTAACCTTCTTAAACCGTTCATTTTAATTTAATATTCTTAACCTTATTTATTGTTATTATATATTAATATTATATTCACTTCATTATTATTAACTCACATTCCCAATGCGTTTACAAGTTTATGTTTCTTTAAGCGAGTTCGGATTGTACCGGGTCTATAATTAACTCCATTAATAATTTCATTTCTATAACGAGTGGGCTCTTGTGTTTGGCTCACCTTTAACTCGCATTCCTTTATTCGGGGCGGCTGACGGGTTCTAAACGAGTCGGGTCACAACTTACACTCTTATCATTATCCTTTACATTTATTATTGTTTTATTATTATTGTTATAATTATTATCATTATTATTATTATATAGGTATCACCAAACACACCTCCATCCTTAACTTCATCTTCTTCTTCTCTTCTCCCTATTCACGGCCACCACGTCTGACCCCGTATCTCCATCTCCGAACTTGGTGCGACGGTGTACAAGAGCATGGTGGAGCTTAATCAAGTTGATTGACATACGAAACTCCACATTGATTGACATATGAAGCTTAATCAAGTTGCAAGGAAGATTCTCCAGACGATTCGCACACCATTTGGTTCGCACGGGATGCGAATCGGATTAAATGTATTCGCTTGCCTAAGAATTCGCATGAGGGTCAATTCGCATGTGTACGATTCACGTGAATTCCATTTGTTTGAGAACTATTCATGCAGGGAGTCAACCTGTCGCATAAAGGCGCGGATCTGGGTTTGTATTGATTCCTTGGGTTCCGTGCAGATCTACGTTTAGTGGTGATAGACAGGGGTTTTGATCTCATGAGTTTGCTGCACCAGTTGATGGGTCCGGGTTCCGTATTCCCATATTAACTACCTGAGCCGACGACCTGAACCGTCCCTTGTTTATCTTCACTCAACCGTTACGAGACTCGAACCCCCGTACCATCTCGAGTCAGCTGAGTTTAATCCGGGTTTACTAGGACCTCAATAAAGAGAATCAGATACATTTGTTATTAGTTGTATTATTGTGTGTAATTAGTTTAGACAAAAACCCATTCTTGTACTTGGTTCGTTTATGTTCGTCCTTAAGCTCGATTGTTAATTTGTTATTAATTTTAAGATAAACACGAGATGAGAAAGAAAACGAATATTAGTTCTAAACATACCTTGAAGATTAGATCTTGAATGAACAAAAGGGGAAATAAGTGTACAGGGGATTTTTGTTGTGTATATGGAGGTGTGACAATGATTGGGTGATCATGATGGAATGATGAGGATAAGGATGAAATTTAGGGTTTAGCGGTTTAAATAGGCAAAGCCCAAAGGCTCTTAGGCCCATAATCACCCATAAGTCCAATAACCTCTCTTAATATTACCCATACTCTACATATTATTTAACTAACTAAATATCGCAACACGACGCGTAATTAAAATAACTCGTTTTATCTAATTAAACTAAACCTCATAACGCGGATGTTACATAACTGATGACTTCACAAGATACTCATGGGTTTTATTTACGAGTTTTAAAGATCAGACACATGGTTTGATTCAAAACCTAATCAAGAAGATCGAATCACTTTACAAACTTAAAGTGAGACGTATTCGTGGTGACAATGGTACGGAGTTCAAAAGCAAAGTAGTAGACTTATTTTGTATTCAATGGGAATACATATGGAGTTTACTGCACCATACATACCACAACAAAATGGCGTGTCTGAACGGAAGTACCGGACGATAATTGAAGCGGCTAGGACTATGCTAGCGGATTCTAAACTTCCCGTTCAATTCTAGAACCAAGCTGTCAACACCGCTTGCTACACATTAAATTGAGCCCTCATGGTTAAGAAATTTAAAAAGACGAGTTATGAACTTCTTAAGAACCGTATGCCGAATGTAAAGTATTTGGTACCTTTCGGGTGTCCGTGCACGGTTTTGAAGAAAGACATCGGGAAGTTTTATGGAAAGGTGTTCGAGGGATACTATATTGGGTATAATTCACATAAGAAGCGGGTATTCAACATTTCTTCAGGATGTGTGGAAGAATGGAATCATGTTGACTGTCAGAGTTACACCACACCTCCAACCGGTAAAGGACCCGACTGGATGTTCGACTACGAGTCGGTATTTAATTCCTTCACACAGTCAGTTGAAGACATATCAGAAGACTTGGTTAGAGCCTATTTATATGGTCATTGTATTCCAAAATAGAGTTCTTAAACATATGAAGATGCCGAGACATCTATTCAATCGAGGACATCGAATGATGTTTCTGATTCCTCCGATGAAGCTAAGTTCGTCGATTCATCTTCGGTACCTTTGGAAGAAGCTAAGGACTTACCCGAGCCAATTCAAACTAAAAGCGAGTTACCAATGTCTCCTTAGACAAAACCGAGGAGAATATCACCAATCTTTGTGATAACATGTTTGCTCCTGCGATCCTTCCTTAAGGATTCACATGAGTCATCCACAGGAATAGATAATCGGTAACGTAAGCGATGGTGTTAGAACACGACGCCAAGTTGCTAAGGTATGTGATGAAAAAATTGATGTTAATATATCTCCTACTGATGACGTATGTGAAGATTCATTGCAATATATCTCCTGCATATAATCGGTAACGTAAGCGATGGTGTTAGAACACGACGTATGATGAAGACCATTACCCATGCAATACATTTCGAGCAACACTCTAGGGAATTTAAGATGTATTTCATAAAATCATTTGTAGAAAAATGATTTTATGTTTTTTATAGAATGATCTGTCACCCTACTTATATTGATGGCATACTTTGTGTTAACTTAGTAGATACAAAGATTTGTCACCAGGCTGAATTTGGGTGAGACGCAAATATTCGTAACCCACCCTAATTGAAGAGGTATGCGATCTTTGTATCTTATTTATCTACTAGTTTATGCAATGCGCATTTAATGGTTATCTACTAGTTTATTATGCAATGCCTGTAATGGTTATCTACTAGTTTATGCAATGTAATCGTTAACTACTAATGTTTGTAATTTAATTGTCATATTGTTGTTATTTATGCATGCTTGCTTTTTTGTTGATGCAATGTAATGGTTCATTTGTCAACTACTAGCTAGCAATAATAATAAATAAATGTGTTAGTTGAACCATAACCAAATAGCAATAAGAATGTTATCCAATCTTTCCACGTGCAAAATCAAAACTATACGCGTGATAATAACTCCAAAACCACATGACGGTTTGTTCATGAACTTTAAACATGTAGTACACTACTCGATCAAGTACATTGCTTTAAACATGTAGTACACTACTCGATCTAGCTATGCCACGTGGTAGGAAACGTGTCTTGGCAGCGTAGTGTCACACCCAGGGGTGGCAAATGTGACCCATAGGTTGAATGTGTTGTAATAAAATGTCTATAATGGGTCAGAATGGGTTAAGCTAAAAAAATGATTGAAACGGGTCAAAATGGGTTGAAATTTCTTGAGTTTTTTTTTTATGGAAAATGAAAAATGAAGGAAACTTTTTAGTTTTTTTCATTTTTAGTTTTTGATTTATATTTCGAGTTATGATTTTTTAATTATTTTTTTGAATTTTTTAATGAGGGGTTTTTGAAATGGGTCAAAATGGGTTGATATTTCAGAAACCCCTTACTATAATATTCAAAATAAAATAATTAAAAAAATCATAACTCAAAATATAAATCAAAAACTAAAAAAGTAAAAAAAAAAATTAAAAGTTTCCTCTACTTTTCTCGTTCCATAAAAAAAACTCAAGAAATGTCAACCCGTTTTTACCCATTTCAATCTTTTTCTTTTTTTAGTTTGACCCATTCTGGCCCGTTATATACATTTTATTACAACCCATTCAACCCATTGGTTATAACTTGTAGATTATACCATACAAAGATTATACAAGTGTGAAGCCTTTAACATCCAACTTTTTGTAAAATAATAAATGACGGAAAGTTTTGTTATTTAACTGTGTGTCGTTAGGTTAGTCGTGTGTTAATTGTTTGGATAGTATTTGAATTTGGAATTGTGAGTGGGTTGTGGGGCGATGACCCCCTATATAGCCTAACCTCTCCATTCTTTTTACCATTTTGTTACACACACACACTTTCTCTCTACATTCCGGATCCAAATCCGTGTAAAAAGAAGGAAGAATCTTGTGTGTAGACATCATCAAACAACAAGAATCACGTCCAGATCTACGTATTGTCCGGATCTGAACTAGAACCCAAAGCAAAAGGTAGGTTTCGGTTTAAATGGTTAAGTTTTATGGTTAGAACCGGCATGCAAACGGATATAATAATAGATCGGGTTGTGAAATGTATGAAAAATATAAACTTGGTAAGTTATAATCTCTTGGGTGCTGTAAGGCCCTGAACCCCGGGAACCCCACACTTGGTATTCATTCAGAACACTCGTAAAAATATTTAGACTTAAAAAAAACAATTCATTTCATTAAAATAACCATCTCAGAGTATATTTCAGCGGAAAACATAAATAATAAAATAAGTTCCATAAAACCCGGGAATTTTGCCCAAAACCAATTTTTGTAAATATAATTCCTAAAACCATTTAAAATAAAATCATTCAAATTACATTCTTCTATCCATGTATGCCCTTCACCGGTCCAAGTAGCTTCGTGCACGTCCAAGCGATAAGGCATCCTCTTCCTAACCTGAAACTCACACTAACATGCAAACAAAGTCAGCTTGAGCTGAGTGAGTTCAAGTTTTAAGTAAATAATATCAGTAGTAATAGTTATGATAGTCATACCAAAAGTTTAAAAATAAAAGAGTGCATCCATTAAATCATCATTACCGAAAACTAAACATCCTCATACATACATATACAAAATGTATATGTAACATCCTTTCAATTACATCTCTATATATATAACAGTATATATATATAACATCCACGTATAACATCAGGGTCAAGAAAACGTACAACCCAAACACGTAACATTAGTGCATGCAAACATAAAGTAGGCATACATAACATCAGTAGTTGAAACGACTACAACATCGCCAAATATAGGCCAAGCAATAATGTATATACATATATATATATATATATATATATATATATATATATATATTTTAACATCCCAAGGCCTACCATATGCTAGCAAGCCTATATAAATTCGTTTAAAAACATTTCATCATGTAAGAAAACACTTAGGTGTGCATGCTAGCCCAAAAGTAAAAAGAGTAAAAAGGGCATCATGAACTCACCTGAAATCAATCGAACACCTGCAACGAGCTAGGAAATCCGTAAGTCCACAATCACAAGCAAGGGCCTATAAATTATAGACAAAGCGTTACTAAACTAGACCATAAGAACACTCTTGCCTAATGGGCCGTTCAAGCTAAAAACTTTGGCCCAAGGCCCAACAACTTGGCCCAAGGCCGAACAACTTGGCCCAAGACCCAACAACTTGGCCCAAGGCCCAACACTTGGCCCAAGGCCCAACCCTTGGCCCAAGGCCCAACAACTTGGCCCAAGGCCTATGGATAATCAAATCGGGTCGAATGCGCGTGTAATAAACCTTAAAACCATTTGTTAAACCAATCAGCCCCGAATGGACCAATTCCATTTTAAATCTTTTCATTCATCAAGATTATGTCACCCGAGTTGATAGGGTTGACGGTTCCTTTTTACAACTCTTACTTTAACGTTTAAACGAAAATTCGCCCACCGCCGACTCGATTGACGAAGCACTAACCACAACAGCCCCGAGCATCAAAATATAATTTTTCCACAGCCCTTAAACCCCACTAGGACTGTACAAACAGATTCGGTCGGTCACCCGATCAATTAACGCATCAAACTCGACAATTTGCAATTCTACACGCGATAAATCCTAGTTTTCGAACTAAAATCGATTGACCGACCTAAACACCTCCATTGGCCATGAAATTACAATATGATGTACATGTCATACCTAGTGGGATTTTGATGAGAAAACCTCACTCAAAACAGCCCCGGAAAAGATCAATTGGGCAGCCACCCGGTTAGCCTACAACACGACGTTTTTCGATCAATACGCGCAATATAATGATCAATTAACGTGTAAAAGACTTGGGGAATCGTAGTACATACCTTGAATTGAAGTTCTAAGGCTTAGAATTTGCTGCAAAAAAGAAAATCATGGTTCTTGGGTCTTGTTCTTCCTGCCGATCGCAACAGCACAAGGGCTAGGGTTAGATTTTGTTATAACATAAGATATTACACTCTAGTCCCTCCAGATTGAAGTGTAAGGCAAAATGGAAGGAAGAGTTAGGTTCTTTAACGTACTGGGATGACGTGAAGGCTCCCAAGAAACGTCGGTTAAGTCCCGAGAGTTATACATACTCTACAAGCTTTAGTTCTTGAAACCGGAATTAAAGGGCGTTACAGGTGCACTTTAAGATAAAAAGGTGGCGTTCGGACTATGAGAGAGATGGGTTCAGGATTAGGTGCATGGGTCAGAATGTGTCGAAAGTTGAGAAAGGGTAAAAAAAATCAGGTCCTGAGGAGGAGCAACGAAGTAAAATGGCTTTACAATGGTAAAAGCGAAGAAAGGCAGGCATTTTGCTTCGCTCGGCCATGAGAAGCGAAACAGGCATTTCGCTTCGCTCAGCCATGAGAAGCAAAGAAAGGCAGCGATGAGAAGCGAAACAGTTATTTTGCTTTGTTCAGCGATGAGAAGCGAAACAGTCATTTCGCTTCGCACAGCCATTTTGCTTCGCTCAGCCATGAGAAGCGAAACAGTCATTTCGCTTCGATCAACGATGAGAAGCGAAACAGTTATTTCGCTTCGCTCAGCGATGAGAAATGAAACAGTCATTTCGCTTCAATCAGCCATGAAAAACGAAACAGGCATTTTGCTTCGCTCAGTCATGCGGAGCGAAACAGTTTCATGCGAAGCGAAATTCCATGCATGCGAAGAAAAATTCTTCCATGTGAAATTTTATAAAATTCATTTTCTGATGCATTTTTGTTAAAGGACTGTTAATGAAAATAAAATTTTTCCGAGCTCAACCACAGCCAGGGGCGCTGCCCCTTGACCATGCTAGGGGCTGGCGCCCCTAGACCCCGCTACCAGGGGCGATGCCCCCGGACCACCGTTAGTTGAGGGTTTCATAAATTTAGATGTAGGAAGTTGTGGTAATAGATAATTGACATGCGTAATGTATTGAACAGTTAGCCGTGCACAACTAAAGAAGGGATTACTATTAACGGCGAGAGAATCGACTCCAGGTGAGTACTAGCCCCATTTCTCTTTGAAATGTTTTCGGGGCTGCGTGCTTACTCCTATGTGATAGTTAATCCATTTACTTAATTGATAAGTGTATGATACGTGTATGACTATGTATTTGATGTTATTACTATATAATGATCGTATGAATAAGCATGTATATATATATTATTATATACATGAGACAGGTAAAATATGCACGTATGATAAATGTATGGTTATTTGAGGTAGTAGGGACCAGACCCTTATAATATCTGTGATGTTAGGGACCAGACCCTTATAATATCTGTGATGATAGGGACCAGACCCTTACAATATCTGTGATGTTTAATGTAGAATAGCTTACGGTATACCATAGGGTTTTATGAAAGAAAGTATGTAAGTACATATGCATGTATATAAAGTATGTGTGAAAGAAGTAATAGCAAAGTAAGGTATGAATACGTATCTTCGGACGCGTATGAGTAAGGATAGGAATGTATTGCATGTTAAATTGATTAACTATAACTCACTCAGCATAGCTGACTTTTAGTATGCGCGCAGGCAGATAGGTTGAGGCCGCTGGCTTGAGGAGGGACACATGGCACGAGCTAATGAAACTGGCATCCATGAAGAAGTGTCAAGACTATTTTATGTTATGTTATGAAAAGGAAGTTTGTATGTTAAGACATAAATGAATGTTTGTAATGTGATGTTTGAAGTTTTAAATTATTCCGCGAAAGTTTAAATTAACTCTAATTTTAGAACTGTGTTTCTGAGTAAATCCAACACCAAAGTAGGGTTATTGGGAACGGGGCTTTACAAAGCCGGTCAACATGATTGCAGCGAATATGATTTTATTTATTGGTATGGAAGGTATTGTTCGTTGTATGGTTAATGCGGACGTGATCGAAGAGGGCGAGTTTGTTGACCACTCGTTGAGAAAAGAATCAAATTGCTCTGCTTCTGGATCAGAATGAGAGAGGTTGAAGAGTTAGGAAAGACTGCGGATGTCGAGGTTGAGTTTAAGTAAAATACGAATATTGGCATTCCACATGGGAATGTGCCTGATTATGTGGAGGTGGAAGTGGAAAATGTGATTGCCGAGGAATATCCAGATATGTATACCACGAATAATTCAGATTCTGGTATTCCGTTCTTCATGACTGAACATTTTGATGCCGCTGAGGAACGTCTCAGGCAGGAATGTGATCGTTGGAATATGCAAGCTGAGACAAGTAATGTATCAGTAAATGAGAAGAAATGGAAACGTGCTTTGGATAATTTTTGAGCATAAAGTCGAGAAGAGGAACACAGTGATCGAAACACTTCACTACAACGAACAAGAAGATATCAGACAAGCGAAGATTCAAGCATCAACATACCAGATGAAAAAGTACATGAGCCCGAGGTAAGTTAAAGGTAATATTGTGTCATGGCTATATGATTCAGATCTTAAGGCATATGTGGTGAAGTGGGAACATGGGATATATTAATTTAAGCGTATTCGTAATGTTTTAATGATGCCTCGTTGGGATGTTAGAACTTTGGCCAACCGACCGTTTATGAATCAGGGTAAAGATAAATGGGCCACATGGTTCTATAAGCATCTACTACACGAAGCTCGTTGTGGTTTCAAATTCTTTAAGCCGCAGGTGCCGACACACAAACACATAGACGAGATCGATCCGCACACGAGCTGGAGGAAGATGATACTACAGGTGAAACCGCCAAAGACGATGAAGAGGGTCCCGATGAAAACATTCCCTCAGAGTCTTTTCACTACGTTCAATCGGTGGTACTACGATAATCGAACGAGGGAAGCTGTGATTTTTTTAGGATTGGGAATGAAGACCGAGTTCATTCGCGTTATCGATCCTATGTGGCTGGGTTAACTTATCAGAGTCTGATAACGACGCGCTATTTCATAATTGGATCCGATTTGCTAACGTAAGTGACTATGATCTTTCAATGCAATTTTAGCGAGTTGTACGTGTTTGCTACGCATTCAAGATTCATAGCTGCAATGATTGGACAACGAATTTGTTCAAGAAGTAAAGTGTCTTGAAGTATAAAGAGCTCGAGACGAGGGGGAGTTTGTTGATACATGATTTGAGCGTCTCGGTCTTTATATTATTATTATATTAGTTTAATATGTAAAGGGCATTTTGGTAATTAAGTTATTAGTTCATTCGGCTATTTGTAAGGCTCATTCGTTATCCCTTATAACGAATGAGATAGCGAATGAAGGCCATTTGCACTAATAGGAACGAAGGACTAATAGTTATTCGTATATTTTAATTTAACGAATGACTCATTTGTTAAGGTATGTCTTAACGAATGAGGTCATCTCCTATATATATCTGTAAAGTATTCTAAAGTAATAAGAAATTTTGCCTAATTGTATTCACACCGTTACTCTGCCAAAATCACTCCAGACACACACACTACACACAGTAAATGTATTCTAATCGTTATCAAGTCTTAATCGTAATGAATCCGAACAACACGTTGTAATTATAGATCTAGATCCAGGCTCAAGTTCTTGTTCTCTCAATTTGTTTGAGAATAATTGTTTTTTTAGGATTATTTTGTAATCGTTGAAACGTTGTGTACTTTATTTGAAATTTGAAATAAATTAGATATTTTCATAAATTGAATGATAGTGTCTTGTGAGCTGTGAACCATTAGTTCGCGCCCGACATTTCGCCGTAGGTTGTGGTGTAACAGATTGGTATTAGATTCGAAGGCAATAAGATAGGTCGTTTAAAATGTCCTAGTAGCATGCTTATGACCTTATACGTTCTTACCTAATTGCCTTATGTGTTTTATTTTATGTGTTTACACCTTATTTATTATTTATTTATTGATTATTTAATCATGTAGACACACACCAAACTCCGAGGCTACACCTCATTCTCATAATATTTTCTAAATCCTTCCTCAAAAACCTTAGATTTTTATTATCTTTTTATTTACAAAAAAATTGCTTAAAATTCCCTTTTTTTTGTTGTTACTCCTACACCTTAAAGTAAGGGAGTATGACAAGTTCTCGTAGTAACCGGAAAGGGGTTAGGACTGTGAGTCGGGCCTTGGCAAAAAAATTCCGAGAATTAAAAGGAAGATGATATTCCTTTCCTAAAGGATAGCCTGACCACCGTACTCGAACTTATAGGCCAAAGCGGAACTATGTCAAACGATCGGAACTTTAAGTGGCTAATTTAACCGGTTAAAAGGTTACATTCCTGATATAAAAATGAATTCACGTTGATTCGTGGCTGTAACGCCCGTTAATTTCCGACAAATGGTTTAATCTTGTAGTGTTATGTACACCTTTCGGGCTTGACCCGGCATTCTCTCGGGAGCTCCTTGCAAACCTCGTAAACGTTCTCACTTAAATTTCCACCCAAGTTGCTACATACTTCAATTTGGAGGGACTTGGATGTAACTATTTTATATCATAAAACAAAAGAAAACTCATACCTAAACCTATTTGCAGCCGTCGGACCTGGACCCCCCCTGCTCGTTTTTCTTCTGCCCAGCCAAGTTTCGGCCGTGAAAACTTCAATTCAAGGTTGGTTTTATGATTTCCCATGTCTTTTACACCTTAATTGATCATATTAACGCGCTTATTGGTCATTAAGATTGAGTTTTGATGATAACAGCTTGCTAACAGATTCGTATACGTTTATTGTAGGGTCTGTAACGCGATGTTAATCCACTGTTTTTGATCGATTCTTGATTCCATGATGTTCTAATTTGAGTCTAGTTTCCAGAAAGGTATAATACGTAATTTTTGGAGGAGATTTGAATAGTTTTTATGAATTTATAAAATCGAGTGTCAAAGCTGATGCGGGATGACGGATTCTGGTCTCTCTTCCCGACTTCATAACCTTTTTTCGACAAGTCGAAATTGGTTGGTTCCACTTCTGGGAGTTAGTTTTTTGAGTTAGGAACCAAACCCAATTGGAATTGTTTAATTTGGTTCGGTAATGAATTTTAGAAAAATAAAACCATTTTGTTGCGCACTGAAATAGTTGCACATACCTTTCTGTATTGGAAGAATTTTTACGATTTTTGGGTCTAATAGAAAAATATAATAAAAATATTTTTATAAACCTAAGACATTTATTAAAGTCTGGTAAAAATTTAATAATTTAATTCAAAGGTTATCCTATGTAATTAAATGCATCTTCGCATGCTAAAATCTGCACGTTTTACTCGTTATTAATCAACAAGTTTGTTTTAAGGCTTAATCGGTGGTTTTGGTTAGTTGAAAGGTTTTTGGGGCCTCGGGCCAAGTGTTGGGCCTTGGGCCAAGTGGTTGGGCCTCGGGCCAAGTGTTGGGCCATGCGCCAAGTGGTTGGGCCTCAGGCCAAGTTGTTGGGCCTTGGGCCAAAGTGTTTGGCCTTGGGCCAAGTTGTTGGGCCTTGGGCCAAAGTGTTGGGCTTGGGCGGCCCATTAGGCAAGTGTGTCCTTGCGGTCTAGATTAGGCAAGTGTGCCCTTACTTGTGAGTGTGCACTTAGGGATTTCCTAGCTCATTGCAGGTGTTCGGTTGATTTAGGTGAGTTCATGATGCCCTTTTTACTCTTTTACGTTTTGGGCTAGCATGTACACCTAAATACAATTTTAAACGATTTTACTCGTTACAGTGAATTGAATAGTTTTACATGATCTCACTCGTGATGGTGCATTTTGAAAGCTATATTTGAATTATTTTATATGCCTTAGGATATTTTAGACTCGTTCATGATCTTGTGTCCTTAAGGTTACATACATTATTGATGGTCTAGACTCGAGGATGTTAGTAGACTTGGTAGTAATTGAATATGAGTAGACCTATTTGTGTTTGCATGCACTGATGTTAGGTGTTGGGTTGTACGTGTGCTGGACCCTGATGTTATTACTTGGATGAGATGTTACGTGTTTGGGTTGTACGTGTGCTCGACCCTGATGTTATTACTTGGATGAGATGTTACGTGTTTGGGTTGTACGTGTGCTCGACCCTGATGTTATTATTTGGACGGTATTTATAGGGATATAAATATATGGATGTATATAGATGTCTAAGTACGAATACTTAGTGTTGATGATGGCCTAACTGTTCTTATCCCGTATTATATTTTAAACTCTTGGAATGTTTTATAATCCAGTTTTTATATTTAAACTCTTGGAATGTTTTAAAATCTCGTTTTTTATATTTAAACTCTTGAAATGTTTTATAATCCAGTTTTTATATTAAAACTCTTGGAATGTTTTATAATCTCGTTTTTATATTTAAACTCTTGGAATGGTTTATAATCCAGTTTTTATATTTAAACTCTTAGAATGTTTTAAAATCCAGTTTTTATATTTAAACTCTTGGAATGTTTTATAATCTCGTTTTTATATTTAAACTCTTGGAATATTTTATAATCTCGTTTTTATATTTAAACTCTTGAATGTTTTATAATCCGTTTTTATATTTAAACTCTTGGAATGTTTTATAATCCAGTTTTTGTATTTAAACTCTTGGAATGTTTTATAATCTCGTTTTTATATTTAAACTCTTGGAATGTTTTATAATCCAGTTTTTATATTTAAACTCTTGGAATGTTTTATAATCTCGTTTTTATATTTAAACTCTTGGAATGTTTTATAATCCCTTTTTGATATTTAAACTCTTGAAATGTTTTTAAATGAATTTATATAGGCTTGCTAGCATAAGGTAGGCCTTGGGATGTTAAATATATATATATATATATATATATGTATATACATTATTGCTTGGCCTATTTTTGGCGATGTTGTAGTCGTTTAGACTACTGAATGTTGCGTATGCCTACCTTGTGTTGCATGCGTCGAATGTTACGTGTTTGGGTTGTACGTTTGCTCGACCCTGAATGTTTGTAGTCGTCTCGACTACTGAATGTTGCGCATGCCTACCTTGTGTTGCATGCGCCGAATGTTACGTGTTTGGGTTGTACGTTTGCTCGACCCTGAATGTTTGTAGTCGTCTCGACTACTGAATGTTGCGTATGCCTACCTTGTGTTGTATGCGCCGAATGTTACGTGTTTGGGTTGTACGTTTGCTTGACCCTGAATGTTTGTAGTCGTCTCGACTACTGAATGTTGCGTATGCCTACCTTGTGTTGCATGCGCCGAATGTTACGTGTTTGGGTTGTACGTTTGCTCGACCCTGAATGTTTGTAGTCGTCTCGACTACTGAATGTTGCGTATGCCTACCTTGTGTTGCATAAGCCGAATGTTACGTGTTTGGGTTGTACGTTTGCTCGACCCTGAATGTTTGTAGTCGTCTCGACTACTGAATGTCGCGTATGCCTACCTTGTGTTGCATGCGCCGAATGTTACGTGTTTGGGTTGTACGTTTGCTCGACCCTGATGTTGAGCCGTGATCGGGTCAAATATATTACTTTGGGAAGACCCGGGGTGAGGAGGCCCGTATCACGTGCTTGGATGTATGAACCGTGGTCGGGTCAAATATATTACTTCGGGAAGACCCGGGGTGAGGAGGCTCGTATCACGTGTTTGGATGTTAAACCGCGATCGAGTCAAATATATTACTTGGGGATGACCCGGGGTGAGGAGGCTCGTGTTGCGTGATTTTGTTTTATTAACCTGTGACCGAGTCAAATATATTACTTGGGGATGACCCGGGGTGAGGAGGCTCGTGTTGCATTATTTTAACGGTATTGTTAAACCGCAGCCGGGTCAAATATATTACTCGGGGAAGATCCGGGGTGAGGAGGCCCGTGCTGTGTGAAAAGATGTTTAATGTTTTATTCACTTATGATTTGGTTAAGAAAGGCTATTTATGATTTTATGGTCTCATGATTTTCCACTACATTTCATACTCATGGAATTTAAATTTTAATGAATGTCGTTTATGAAAACTTGAAGTCACTCAGCTCAAGCTGACTTTGTCTATATGTTATATTGACTTTCAGGTTGAGGATTAGAGATTTCCGTTGGACGTTCTAGAGACTACTCGGACGGTTGAAGGCACATCTAGTCGAAGAATTAATAACGCAAACTATTTCTTTTAAATTATTACCATAGGTAGTTAAATTTTGATTTTGGTCACCTTCCCGGGTTTTTGGAATTTTGATGTTATCTATTCCGCTGTTTACTACTCTGAAACGATTTTAATGAGATGGAGATTTCAAATAAAACGAATATTTTATTTACAATTGATTTTGGACACTTGTACCCGTGTTTTGGGATTTTTAATACTAAACTTTCCCGCTGGTATTTACTCTGAACTTGTTTTAAATACAAAGAATCGTTTGGTTTTAAATTTTTGTGAATTTGTGGATGTGATTACCAACTGTAGGATTCCCGGGATTCGGGGTCTTACAGTGGCTAAATTCGAAAATTCCAAATATTTATATTATTATTTAAAAAAAGTGCTTAGTTCGGTGAAAACCCCATGTTAACCCATAAACACTCCAACTATCCATTTCTCAACCCGTTA
>NW_027500849.1:0-25865 GCF_021521415.1 Bidens hawaiensis
ACGTATTATACATTTCTGGAAACTAGACTCAAAATAGAACATTATGGAATCAAGAATCGATCAAAAACAATGGATTATTATTGCGTTACAGACCCTACAATAAACGTATATGAATCTGTCAGCAAACTGTTATCATCAAAACTCGACCTTAATGACCAATAAGCGCGTTAATATGATCAATTAAGGTGTAAAAAAAAGACACGGGGAATCATAAAACCGACCTTGAATTGAAGTTTTTACGGATCAAACTTAGCTAGACAGAAGAAATTCGAGCAGGGGGGGTCTTGGCTGCGATCGGCGCTGAATAACATTAGGGTTAGGTTTTTTTTTATATATTATGATATAAAATATATTACACCCTAGTCCCTCCAGTATGAAGTGTGTAGCAACTTGGGGAGAAAGTTAAGTGATTATAACGTACCGGGTGACGAGAAGGATCCCGAGGAACGTCGAATAAATCCCGAGAATTATGCATACTCTACAAGCTTTAATTCTTGAAATCGGAATTAGCGGGCGTTACATTTTCGTTCATGGTACTAACTCTGTTAGATTTTTTTGTTAAATGAAAAGGGTATTTCGACCATTTTACATCTAAGGATTATACATGTAACTAATAACAGTTGGGCTGTCCCAACTATTAAATGATTTTAAGAAGGTACTTGAATTTTCCTTAGATATACAAGTACCAAAATACCCTATCAATTAACATAAAAATCTAATAGAGTTAGTGCTATTGACGAAAATGGTAATATGACAAAATTCCATTTTGGACTGAAAGGGTTAAAGTATCAATATCGGTTCGGGTCAGAACAGGTTGGGTTCAATATGTGTTTTTTGAGAAATATGAGTTTGGGTCAACATGGGGCATTCTAAAAAAATCAAGTTCTCTCGGGTACATGTACGGGTTGATATGGGTTCCATGTAAGATGACTTTGGGTACTAACGGGTCAGAACAGGTTGGGTTCAATATGTGTTTTTGAGAAAAATGAGTTCGGGTCAACATGGGACATTTAAAAAAAATCAAGTTAGCTCGGGTCAGAACATGTACGGGTTGATTTGGGTTCCGAGTAATATGAGTTTGGATACAAACTGGTCGTTTAAATCACTTAAATCTTTTTAATTCACCAAATTTTAAAACAACTCGTTCAAAATGACTACTTTTTAAAATGACCAAAAACTATGTATTTAACAAATTTTGATCAAAATTTCAGTTTTTTCTGCTGTTTCTGAGCTCGAGCTATCAATGTCCAAAGCGCACCATGAATGTGAGTGTTAAGTTATTAATACAATATAATTGCATTTAAAAGCATATTTTAAAGGCTTTTTTTTTAATTTACAGATGCTGTGATTCCGATTACCTACTTCATATTGGTGTGCTTATTTGCAATACAACATGATGGCTCACATAAAATTGGCTTTATTTTTGCGCCAATTGTGCTGTTATGGCTGCTATGCATCAGTGGTCTCGGGTTATACAATATACTCTATTGTGGCTCATATGTTTGCAAAGCTCTTTTGCCCTATTACATGTATAAGTTTTTAAAGAAGACAAAAAACGAGGCTGGATGTCTTTAGGAGGCATTTTATCATGCATTATAGGTAAAATTTCATCAACTATGTGTCTTTTGACTTATGAAGTAAAATATGATAATTTCAAAATTTAAATTTTCTTCCACTTGTAATAAGTTTTGCTTTTCCGAATGCGGGAACAGGCTCCCTAGCCCTTGGTCGATTGAATGCTAGCAAAGATTCTTGATAATCGAATAACTCTGCTAACACATACTACATTTTTAAAGAAATATATATACTAACTTTGAATTGAAAAGGTCGAAGTCAAAATACCATGTTGGGAATTGGGTTAACTTATTAACTTTACTTGCAGGCTCGGAAGCCATTTTTGCTAACATTGGTCATTTCTCATATGCTACAAGGTACCTTAAGATTCTTGCATCACATTTTATGTTCGTTAGTGATTGTTTATTTGGCATTGCTGGCATCTAGGCATGTAAACAAACTGACGTTCAATGAACCGTTAAACATGAAGTTCGGCTATGTTTGTTTATTCATTACACAAACATGAGCAAAATTGTTCATTTAGTTAAAGGAATGAGACATGTGTTAATGTTCGTTTACATCAAGATTGTTCATTTTGCTTTTATTGGAGCTAATCACAATCAATATCACTTTATCTTGAAATGGACTCATAACTAATGCTATTTTTTGTAATTACTTTTCGCAGCTAACACTTTGGTTACTGATAAATATGTTAGAGGAAAGATTCTAGGAATGTTTATTAATTTGTTGGGAAGATAGGGGCTGAATGGTCAATATGATGGTATTATGGAACTACAGGTGGTCAAAGGTAATTTTGGAATTTGGGATTTTGTGGAATTAGAAATGGTTATAGCCAAATTGATTAGTTAAGTCAAATTTGACTTTTTTTAGTGTCAAAATCAGTTTTATGGTCAACAGCGACTTCATTGGTAAACATTCAACTTTTGACCTTTGTTGGATTTGCCACGGTCAACTTTGATTGCTGGTGTTTCTACCCCTCACTCATCATCTATCAAATATATCCTTGGTTTGGCCCATGCAATTGACAAATGCTTATTAAGGTGTGGTTAGCTTTGGCTCGAAATGGTCATAATCCACTTCGCATATGTGATAGAGAAACTAACAAATCATGACTAATTAAATGTAAGTTAAAATGTGAAATATTCTAATGACATAATTATCTCATAAAGGGTGTTGTACTGGAAATTTTATATTATAGAAAACAATAAACAAACATATGACACGCATATAGGTTAAAAAACTAAATACCAACTAAGACCAAAAAAAATGTTACACGCATACATCAAGTTAAAATCATGTACAAGTGAAACTGTCTTATTCAAAATATATAGCTAATACCTTAGCATACATGCATATATCAACTTCAAATGAACTATTCTTTGTTACAAACCTACCGGCACGCAAGCTGTTCTGGACCTAAAATTTTAAAAATAAAAAAAAATCTTCAATCAATTGACTAAAAGAAAGTCAAACGGACCCATTCAAAATATATGACCGACAGATTAGCATATATGACCAACTTAAAATAAACTATTATTTGTTGCGAACGCATAGACACGTTGGCTATCACTTCATCGTATTATTGTCAAACACATATATCCACACCGACTTGTTTTGTTGTTGGCTTTTGATACTCACACTAAGAATTTAGTAACACCACATTTTCAGAACGCAAAACCCTCAAATGAACATTTAGTGGTCATTCACAACGACCCCCACATGTTACTCATGGTTTCTCGCTTTCGACCGTAGATTTGTGAAAGATGACATGCCACACCCCGACAAAAGTGTGCCCCCCCCCCCCCAAAGAAAAGGTCTACACTATTAGGGTTAACCATAACATGCATCGGCACAACTGGCAAGCTTATGGACGTCTCAGATGATGGATTTACTAACCTCGTTGCATCGCCTTTGCACCGAAAAGCAAACTCATACCGATTGCATCACCATTGGGTCCCTGCCGCAACGCGCGGGCACACCTACTAGTGCTAATATAATTTATGGAATTTAATCATGTTTAATATAATTAAAAATTAAAATGGTTTAAAAGGTTTTCAAAGTGTTTTAACTCTTTCAATAAATTTATTTTATTAAAACATTCATTGGTTTAAATTTATTAGTTAAAAAATAGCATATGAAAAGATGGTAATAATATATAATCCAAGATAATTCTAGTGATCTGCATGGGAAAAGTTTATGAAAAAATTAACTTGATTATAAATGTTTTAAATGAGCAAGCAATACTATAAGGGTGGTAAATAATATAATTGCATAAAAATGATAACATAAAATACATGAAACGAAAATTAAGATTAATTAATAAAATTAATAAAAACAAAATAGAAAATTTAAAATTGATTGGGTTTTTGGTTTTGAAAATTAACGAATGTTATAGGATTCATAACTTTTAGAAATTTTGTTTCGAAATTAAAATAAAAATAAAATTTTAAAAGAAAACAACTAATACATGGATTTATTAAAATCTTTACAATTTTATGTATATATAATTAAATAAAAGGAATAACGCCGATCTTTGAATGACCTGAAATACGCCACAAATGGGAAATATGACAAGGACACTTATATATATAATCTACCAGAGGCGTATCTATCATGCCCTTATTATACTACATTTGTCCCGTTTTCCAAAATCATTTCAAGTTTTGAGTTCTTACACACAACCGTACTTATTATATTTTCCATGTGAGGACTTGGATAATTACGTGTCGACCCATAATTATCTATATCGTCGGATGGTACACATAATCCGTCCCATTGTGTGGATTTTAAGATATATATAATAGATACAATAAATTTTTATATGAAAACGTAGAAAATATAATAAGTACGGATTATGTGTACCATCCGACGATATACGTCCCATCGTCGGATGGTACAATGAATTATGAGAATCAAAATTGACAAAATATATAAACAAATCCCTTGATGTTAAGGATAAGAGAAAATATTAAGTCAAACTAAATAAATAAAACTATTGAAGTTTAAACAAAATAAACGTTGTTATTGAAATTACAACGAAATGAGTGGCACTCTTGAGTAACACAATATGATTAGAATAATGAATGAAAAACACTAAAGTCATGAACATCGCAATAAACAAATGAAATAATTGGGTCGAGAATAACATGGTAAATAAATATAGCATTGAGTTAAGAAATATAAACACATAAGTCAATAAAGCATTGGGTTCGAGAATAAAATAGATAAACGAAATTTTAATATTAGAATATCAGAATATGATAAGTTCTTGTAGTCAACAATGAAATCAAAATTTAAAATAAAATATCAATGTGAATAAAGACAACATAAGAATAACAAAATAAAATAATCAAAACTTCGAGATCAAAGTAAAACACTGGTCTTAAATTGATGAAACACTGAGATCAAGAATAACAAGACGATTCGATGAAACATTGAGCAAAAGAGAACCAAACAAATACCCAAAACAATTCGTGAAAAAAAAATTATTATAAACTCAACATGTACATGTGACTTCTATTAGATAGCTAGAAACATAGCCCAGGTTTTAAGTGAACGAATTCGTTCAGAGGTAACCGACCATAAATAATCAATTTAGGAATATGGTTTCTATTAGATAACTATGTGCATAGAAATGTTCATAGTCCAATTTCCACTAAACGATTACGTTTATGGGAAATCGGTTATTAACCGCGAAATTTAGATAACTAAAGTAAACCGATTCAATAATGCAACTGTGAATGATGTATGTATTTGCGTTTCGTGCTTGAGAGTAAATACAAATGAAAATAGCTCAATAATCAACAAAAAACCAAACTGAACCATAAACTTCATAAACAATCCTCGAAAGGATTAGAAACATAAAATTATTTTGATTATGTCCGAATAGAATTATATATATATATATAGGGGATGTTTCATTGGAGAAATCATATTAGTGTGAGAAGTGTGAGAAGTGAATTCTAACCCTTGATTAATATTGATATATGGCCTACATTGATTGTGGCATTTGTGTAATTATTGGTAACTGTTTTTAATATCTTCTTAATGGTCTTGTAATTTTGTTCTTATAACAAATATGAGAAAAGATACCATAGTCAATGATATATTGATATTTCAATTTTTCATGCTTTCTTTATCACCGATACCAAAAATCCCTAAATTAGCACACCATAACAATATTTTAACTAACAAATTGGTAAAGATTCATCAAATTAAACACCGTCGCAGATTCATCAAATTAAATATTCCTAAGTAAGCTTGTTGGAGATTCGATTTCAAGGGAATAAGAAGGGTTCATTCTTGCTTTAAGAAACCTATTCAGGTATTTCATGTGAAGGGTTCATTACAATAGAGGTTAGGGTTTTGTTCTTATTGGTTTTATGTTAAAATTAGGGATTTTATGTAATTTATGGAATTGGGTACCTATATTGAATTGAATAAAATTTAGTTTATTGTCTTTTGTTATAAATTGGGGTTTTATGTTAAAATCTATAAATCTAACTATGAAGATTGTGTAGTGTGTTGTTTTAGTCTTGGACAAGTGTTTTTTTGTAAGATGTGTAGGTTCACTCTGCTTGATGTGTAGGTTACTTGTTTTCGTATGAAAATTAGGTTTTAGTTATGTTAAAATTAGGGTTTTTTATTAGATAATAGAAGGTTATATAGGTTTTTATTAGTTTGATGTGTATGCTACTCAATAAACTGTAGGATATGATCAATTTAATGTGCATGTAATATAAAATGTTTAGCTTTCATAGTGTGTAGGAGAGTATGAACAATATAATGTTATTTGCGTATGTTATGTGGGTTAGGTCGGGTTGTTGGGTTAGAGTACTAGTTTTGGTATGAAACTATCTTTTTATGTTAAACATAGGCGTTTTGTATTATAGTTAATACAACAATGTGTAGGTTTTATCGGCTGGCATTAATGTTACTCTATACACTCACTATGAGTTGATTATGATGGTAGATTGTCGCCTAATAGAAGTAGTAACATGTAACCTACACAACGTACAGTTCGACCTACACAATCAATTTGCATGCGTCGTTTAAAAAGACCAATGTAGTTTTAATTTATATATTTTATGTTTATATTTGTGTAGGTTATGAGTAGGTTGTGTAGGTATTATGTATATGTTGGGATGTGTTATCTGTTATAGTATGTTATGTGCAGGCTATTTTTTTTAAGGGATATTATGATGCTCTGAGCCTGTGTTCTATATATTATGATATTTTAGCTACGTAAAGATACGTTGATTTGATAGAATTTTCTATATGGAATGTTCTGGTTTAAATGTGTACATTATGCAGATTGAGTATATATTCTATTAAGTGTAGGTTGTTTTGGTTTTAGTGTAGGTTGTTTTAGTTGTGCATATGCTAATTTGAGAATATATTATGTTATTTGATGGTTGTGTAGGGTTAATATGCAAATTATGTATTGTAGGGGTGTAGACTTTGTATGTGTTTATTTGAGTATTTATTTTGTTATGTGTAGTTTTATTGTTATGTGTTTTGTTTTATGTAGACTATTTGTATATATTGTAAAGACATTTGTTGTAAGAAATCTCTATTTAAATTCCAAAGAGTCGTGGACAAATAGTGCTATATTTGCTAGTTTAAGTGAGAAATTGATAAATTTTTCCCAATGATGAACATATTGAAAGAATATGTCAGCCGACTTACAACTTTAAAGTACTTTGTGTATATTCAATAGGGACCTTGAAGTTTTAATGTGGATTCTTGATGAAGTTGCGCAATCAAAGGGAGATCTAATGCATATGTAGCTAACTGTAAATCACCAACATTACCCCTGGTATGAGAATCCTAGTTAGCGGTTTGGAGAAAGTGTTAAAGAATCGGTTGTACAAGTGTTTACCCTTGCTTCGGAAAAGGTGTAGTAGAATTAAACTTGTTTCTTTTTATGTTGTTACACATTGGACCTTTCAATGTAATTGTTCCATTTAATTCAACGAGCAATATTTTTTCCATTTAATTCAACGAGCAATATTTTTTCGTATTATACTTTTAGTAATTATATATGTAATAACATTAAAAAAGACTAGATAAATATAAGATTTGCTAGTAAAATCAATTATTAAATCTAAAGATGCAGTTTAGTGATTTTTGGTAGCTTAATATTTGTTACAAATTGGCACTTAGTGCATAATTTTAATTAAAAATTAAGAAATTAAAGCAAACAAGAATAAAACATGATCTGACAATTGATATATGAATCAAACAAAAAAGAATTAGAATGGTTTTTAAATTAATTTAACAAATAAATAAATTAATTGAAGAATAAAGTTGAGTCTTCCAAAAACGTAATACTTACCAAATATAAATTCAAACCTTTACCATTACCATTATGTTCTTGGATTAATTAAAAGAAAAAGAACAAAAGAAAATTTTGAGGTTGGAATTACTTTTTGCATTTCTCACACTAAGATGACTTCTCCCCTGAACTTAAACCGATATATCTATATCTATATCTATATATCTATCTATAATATATATAAACGAAAACCCTAAAATCCCACGTGTCGCGATGTGGTCGCTCCCTCGTTTTATGGAAGCCACCCGATTGCTTAATTTTTAAATGGAGGCCTCTCATTGATTTAACCCAAATTCATGGGTATGGGTCTTACCAAAACCATATAGCTCTTAAACGGGTTATAACATCTCATTAAATTAAAAATTAATCTTACCGATTATTTAATATGAAAATCCTATAAAATAGGGATATACTAAAATTTAATATCCAATTTAAAAAAAAAAGATATATCTGGATTTGGTGACCCATGACTAGCTTATGTTTTTTACTATAAAATTTTTTATTAATTTTAAATAGGTTATAACATCTCATTATATTAAAAATTAATCTCATAAAATATTTGATATGAAAATCCTATAAAATATGGATATACTAAAAATTTTTATCCTATTTTATTTTAAAAAAATATATTATTTATAATTAAGAAAAAATTTATAATAAAGAAAATAAACGGGTAATGAGTATCATCAAACCCAGATAGCTTTTAAACCGGATTATAAAATATCATTTATTTATGAAATCATTTTATCATCAAACCTTAAGTATATTAATTATTAATTTTCTTACAATAAATAAAATTAAAATCTAAATATACATATATATACAAGTAATTTAACCCGATTTTAACCCATTTATACCAAACCCGGGGAGCCAACGGGTCATGACAGCTCCTTTTATGCTTTCCATCCAGACGTCTTTTAAACCCCTCCCCCCTGCGAACTCTCAATTGAATCCAATTCCTTTAAAGTTTAATTTACCATTCAATTTCAATTGTTCCTTGCATATTTTTACTCATCCTAGGGTTTTTGGCCGTCAATTTACTGTCTCACGTGTTGGTTACGAGTGATGCTGTAATAGCAGTTAGGGATAACCTTAGAGGTTAAATCGAGCAGATATTGTCCTGAAGTTCCTGAGTGGGCAGAAGATGGTGATAAAATATGTGGATGGCTAGATCGGCCGATTTGGAGAAGCTTTCCCTACCAGCGAAGATTCCGATATTAAGGTACCAAACATTCATCGGGCAGATATTATAGTTCAATATTTTTTTGCACTGAAGTTATCAGATTTTGAATATCGATTCGATGGAATTTAAAATCTGATTTAACCTAATTCACTAACTAAGTTTCAGATGATTAATTGTATGACTTTCTGAACCAAAGTCCTTAAGATTTTTGATGTGTGTCGAAGCACGAAATGAATCTTACCTGATCCATGACGATGTTTCCACGGATTTTCGAGATGAACGAACCACGTCTTATGATCTTCTTCTTCTTCTGCGGCTGCGCCGGCGACCTGCAATGTCGAGACCTGCAATGGTTTCGGGGGTGTGAAGGCGACTGCTAAGATATCCTGAGGATTTCTTGTTCACAGACACAAAAAGTGGTGGTGGCTCTTACTGAGCATGACCCATGATAAGGAGGTGGAGACCTCCTTATATAGAGTCTCATGGCCACCATCATGGTACCCTAATGGGCCTAGCCCAGTTAGGGTTACCTCCACAAAACCCCCTCGGCCCAATAACATCGTATTAGTCCATGTAATGAAATAAGCCAAACATAATAGATTTAGGGTCGTAGAACCGGGTTTTAGTACCATACCCCTACAAGCCCCCCCAAGTCCAGTGTTGCTCCTGGGCGCGCAAGCGTCTAGGTGGAGCGCTGGACTTTATAAGGTGTGAGGCGGTTTTTTCCCTTTTCTTTGGCCTTGTCTTTATTGTCTGAGTTTTGAGAGGCTTTCTTCATGATGGTGACATGTTGTAATAAAAGCCTGCGCGCGAGGCGACTTACAAGCTATAATAATAATGAAGATCGCGCGTGAGGCGACTTACGAGCTATAATAATAGTGGAGCTGGCGCGAGAAGCGACTTACGAGCTAAAATAATAATAATGCCTGCGCGCGAGAGGCGTCTTACGAGCTTAGAATAATAAAAGCCTGCGCGCGAGGGGCGTCTTATGAGCTTTGAGAATAATAATTGAGCTGGCGCGTGAGGCGACTGACGAGCTGTGAAAGTAGTAAAGCTTGCGCGCGAGAGGCGTCTTATGAGCTTTGAAAATAATAATTGAGCTGGCGCGTGAGGCGACTTACGAGCTGTGAAAGTAGTAAAGCTTGCGCGCGAGAGGCGTCTTATGAGCTTTGAAAATAATAATTGAGCTGGCGCGTGAGGCGACTTACGAGCTGTGAAAGTAATAAAGCTTGCGCGCGAGAGGCGTCTTATGAGCTATAAGAATAATAATTGAGCTGGCGCGTGAGGCGACTTACGAGCTGTGAAAGTAATAAAATTGGCGCGTGCGGCGACTTACGCGCCTGTAGAATAATGAGAGCCTGCGCGCATGGCGACTTACGAGCTGAAATAATAAAGAAGCTGGCGCGCGAGGCGACTTACGAGCTTGTAGAATAATGAAGCTGGCGCGTGAGGCGGCTTACAAGCTGTAAAATAACGAAGAAGCTGGCGTGCGAGGCGACTTACGAGCTTGTAGAATAATGAAGCTGGCGCGTGAGGCGGCTTACAAGCTGTAAAATAACGAAGAAGCTGGCGCGCGAGGCGACTTACGAGCTTGTAGAATAATGAAGCTGGCGCGTGAGGCGACTTACAAGCTGTAAGATAATAAAGAAGCTGGCGCGCGAGGCGACTTACGGGCTTGTAGAATAATGAAGCTGGCGCGTGAGGCGACTTACAAGCTGTAAGATAATAAAGAAGCTGGCGCGCGAGGCGACTTACGGGCTTGTAGAATAATGAAGCTGGCCCGTGAGGCGACTTACAAGCTGTAAGATAATAAAGAAGCTGGCGCGCGAGGCGACTTACGGGCTTGTAGAATAATGAAGCTGGCGCGCAAGGCGACTTACGAGCTATAATAATAGAGCCTGCGCGAGTGGCGACTTACGAGCTAAGAATAATAAAGCCTGCGCGCGAGAGGCGTCTTACGAGCTGAGAATAATAAAAGCCTGCGCGCGAGGGGCGTCTTACAAGCTGTAGCATAATAAAGCCTGCGCATGAGGCGTCTTACGAGCTAAGAATAATAAAAGCCTGCGCGCGAGAGGCGTCTTACGAGCTTTGAGAATAATAATACCTGCGCGCGAGGCGTCTTACGGGCTGTAAGAATAATAACAGCTTGCGCGCGAGGCGTCTTATGAGCTGTGAATAATAAAGGCCTGCGCGTGAGGCGACTTACGGGCTGTAAGAATAATAACAGCTTGCGCGCGAGGCGTCTTATGAGCTGTGAATAATAAAGGCCTGCGCGTGAGGCGACTTACGGGCTGTAAGAATAAAAACAGCTTGCGCGCGAGGCGTCTTATGAGCTGTGTGAATAATAAAGCCAGCGCGTGAGGCGACTTACGGGCTATAAGAGTAATAAAGGCCTGCGCGTGAGGCGACTTACGGGCTGTAAGAATAATAACAGCTTGCGCGCGAGGCGTCTTATGAGCTGTGAATAATAAAGCCAGCGCGTGAGGCGACTTACGGGCTACTTTATGTCACGCGCCACGTGCAGATGTTGCATGCAAGTGCGCGTAGACTTTGGTTTTGTGTTATGCGCCACGCGCAGATGTTGCGTGCGCGTGCGTGTAGACTGTGACATGTGCGAGCATGTGATGCGTAAGCATGTGATGCGTAAGCATGTGTAATATGCGTGATCATATGTGATGCGTGAACATATGGTATGAGGATTCCCAACCCCTAAGTTTGGCGTGTAGCCATATGGGATCTTAGGAGGATTCCCAACCTTGCAGTTTGGCGCGTAGCCATATGGGATATTAGGGGGATTCCCAACCTTGAAGTTTGGCGCGTAGCCATATGGGATATTAGGAGGATTCCCAACCTTGAAGTTTGGCGCGTAGCCATATGGGATATTAGGAGGATTCCCAACCTTGGCGCGTAGCCATATGGGATATTAGGAGGATTCCCAACCTTGGCGCGTAGCCATATGGGATATTAGGAGGATTCCCAACCTTGAAGTTTGGCGCGTAGCCATATGGGATATTAGGAGGATTCCCAACCTTGGCGCGTAGCCATATGGGATATTAGGAGGATTCCCAACCTTGAAGTTTGGCGCGTAGCCATATGGGATATTAGGAGGATTCCCAACCTTGGCGCGTAGCCATATGGGATATTAGGAGGATTCCCAACCTTGGCGCGTAGCCATATGGGATATTAGGAGGATTCCCAACCTTGGCGCGTAGCCATATGGGATATTAGGAGGATTCCCAACCTTGAAGTTTGGCGTGTAGCCATATGGGATATTAGGAGGATTCCCAACCTTGGCGCGTAGCCATATGGGATATTAGGAGGATTCCCAACCTTGGAGTTTTGGCGCGTAGCCTGATGCGCGCATGCACGGCGATAGAGTGGTGACTCGCAAGTGCGTGTGCATGGCGGAGGTCTCTTGCGCAAAACCCAGATGGTGGTTTCCGCGGCGGCACATGCACGGCCGCGGAGTGAGAACCCCCGGGCGTGCGTACATGGCGGCGGAAGTCTAGTAACTTCTGGATCTGCAATTTAAGAGTCAGATCTGCAACTTTAGACCTAAAATCCAGGTCTGTAATCTAGACCTAGATCTGTAAATCAGATCTGGACAGATCTGAAGATTCGGAGCAGATTTAAAACTATCACAGATTCGGAGATCCTTAATCACAGATTCACAGATTCGGAGATCTGATCATTCGAATCATGGATTTTCCTTCTTGCCCAGATCTGGAAGCCTCTTTTTAGATCTATGGATCTTTTTGAGCTTTAAATAGAACAAGCTTTGAAGCCTTTTTCTGTAAACTTCCAGATCTGCGTTTTTTCTTGGGAGAGATCTGACAGCCGAGATGAAGATCGAAGGGCAGTTCGTTGCCGTCCCACGGATGGCGCCAATGTCGAAGCACGAAATGAATCTTACCTGATCCATGACGATGTTTCCACGGATTTTCGAGATGAACGAACCACGTCTTATGATCTTCTTCTTCTTCTGCGGCTGCGCCGGCGACCTGCAATGTCGAGACCTGCAATGGTTTCGGGGGTGTGAAGGCGACTGCTAAGATATCCTGAGGATTTCTTGTTCACAGACACAAAAAGTGGTGGTGGCTCTTACTGAGCATGACCCATGATAAGGAGGTGGAGACCTCCTTATATAGAGTCTCATGGCCACCATCATAGTACCCTAATGGGCCTAGCCCAGTTAGGGTTACCTCCACAAAACCCCCTCGGCCCAATAACATCGTATTAGTCCATGTAATGAAATAAGCCAAACATAATAGATTTAGGGTCGTAGAACCGGGTTTTAGTACCATACCCCTACAATGTGCGATACAAGTGAATCTTAAAGAATCATCTTTGAGGAAATTGGTCACGATATTGAACAGAAGGGTTTTCTTTTCTTTTTTTTTTACTCAAGTGATGTTGACAGTTTTAGTGCTTTCTGAGCTGGAGTTGTGGTTTATACATATTTTTCTCTAATTTTTTTAGAGTTTATTCAAGAATCTGTAGTACATGTTTTCAAATTACTTCTCTTTTACTCATATTTTTATAAAACTATGGTTGTTGGTCATATGCTTTATTAATAACAGATATGGTTAAGAATGTAGTTGCACTTTTAACCAGCACAATATGTTTTGACTTTTGGCCCGGAAAAGCATATCTATCTCTCATTAGTCCATTACCCATGTCTATCTCTCATTTTACCACATATACAGTTAGAATGTTGATGGATGACAAACTAACTATATGCTTGCTTATCTGGATTTAGTAGCAGAATTTCGTTTTTCAACCTTTTGGGAAAGATGGTGCACAAAGGGTCAGAATAACAATTTTAGTCTCTTCAGTATCAACACAATCGTCTGGTAAATTTAGTGCTGTTGGACCTAATGGTAGAGGTGGAACAATGACAAATCCGTAAATCCGCTCTCAAATGTAAGTTTTCTAGCTTACATTACTTTCTAATGAACGGTTTACATTTTTATGTTTTTAAGTTTTGACCAGTAAAATCTTCTATTTGCTTTCATGCTTCATTTTAAAGTTCTACCCATTTGATTACGCTTGACATTTTAACTTTTTAGGTATGCTTCACATTTTAGATTAAAATTCATTTATTATTGTGAGTTGAACCGCTAACTTCCGTTAATTGGATTAATGCGGTGACGGAGCATGGTGTTTATATTTTTATCAAATGATGCAGCTGTCAAATGGTACTTTCACATTTAAGGTTAGTTTTTAATGATTCAATGGCAATCTCATGTGTTTTGATGTTGAATTTTCGTTTTTCTATTTCTTTATTGTTAAATGGTACTGTCACATTTAAGGTTAGGTTGGATTAATGTTAACTATTGTTGTTTAATGTAGTATTATGATCATAACGTATGATTAACAAATAACAGTACGACCAAACATGATGGTCAGTGAATGCTAAATTGCTTTTAGTTGAAGAGCCCTAAAGCCAAAATCAATGTCAAAGCTAAGATTCAAGGCAAATAAGGTATGGCTTTGATGTAGATTGCTGAAATGAAATTAAATTTTGAATTAATTGAGTTTGTTTTGAAATTATGTCATTTTAATGGGCTATGCTCTATTTATTGTACATTATATTACTGAAAGTCAAACCCGCCTATGAATTAACAATAAGATTTGCATCAGACGGTTACCATTAAAAAGGGTATTTGACTAAAAGTCAATACCAAACCTAACAAACTGACATAAAACGAACAACCAAACAATTTGAATCCAAAGTGAAACAAAACTAAAAATTGGAAACCAAAAACTAAAATTGAAACCGAACTGAAACAAAATCAATAAACAAAATGAAACCAAAATAACTGTAATTAGATATCGAAGAAACTGAACCCAAAACGAAAGTGAACCAAAACGAAACCAAAAAAATAAGTGTGTATGTGATTGGGTGCTTTATGCTTAAAAAATGTTTGTGTCAAACCCACAAACACATTTAGCTAAATGGGACGATAGAGGATTAGTGGCTTGATTTGTTTAACCCTTAGCTTTTTTTTTTGTTAGACATTATTAGACTGCTTGAGTGATTTACGCTTAAACATGTTCGGCTTAAACATGTTTGGTCGAACCCACAAGCATATTTAGCTAAACGGGTCGATTAAGGGTTAGTGGGTTGACCGTTTAACTCTTATTTTGAAACAATTTTTTTAAACAATTTTTTTTCATCATTAGGTGTTTTAATACAAATGATAATAAAGAAACAATCATTATTTCAAACGTAATAATTGTATGCACGTGTATTTTTTGTTGTAAATTTGTAATTTTAGAGTATTAATATGTAAAAGAACAAATAAAAATTCAGGTTAATTAGGTCATGTTCGTCACATACGTTTGTTGTATTCTGGTTGATGTGTCTGTTATTCAGGACTATGCCATGTTGTTTCTTACGGAGTCTTTGGATATAGATTTTGTAACTGATTTTAGTTATATTATTTTTTCCAAAACCAAAATCAGGTTCTCGAAGAGAAGAAATGGAGGAAAATTTCCAATAGCTTCAGTTTTCCACCCTCGACTACAAGCGCATCTTTTGTCTTGCGAAAGTATTATATGTCACTTATTCATCATTTTGTTAAAGTTTATAATTTTAAGGCTAAAATATGAGTTCTACTTGTGTCTTCACACCTGTTAATTCTTGCATAGATTTATCATCACATGTGCAAAATATGGTTTTTAATAATTTATTTGTTTAGTACTTGGAAAAGTACGAAAACCGTACTCGCTTCAACAACTGGAATGAATGAACTGGTGGTTTACCTGTACTATCAAATGCAAGTTTTAATCTTACTTTAAAGAATATTCGGTGGTAATTGAATTGTTATTTAAGTTTTAGTAATTTTGGTTTAAAACTTCTTCTGGTTAACATTTGGCTCCCGAGACTATGGATAAATGATAACACTTATATTAGGTTTTTGAATAAGAATATCTAGATGGAGTGTTATAATGACTCTCCATGAATGAATAGTCCTAAATTTAACATATATGCATAAAGTGGCTTATATGGGTATTGACAGTTTGACCCATTTGAGGCATGTGTATATGTTTAAGATAATGAGAAGTTTTGATTTCGTAAGAACCATTCTAATTTTGGATTGCGTAGTAAAAGCTCATCAGATTAAAATGCGAAAAATAAAAGAAAATTCATGTAAGGTGAATTGGGTGTGCAAGCTCTTGGCTATGATTTTGGCTATATGACACAAGTAGCAAATCTACCCATCCATTATATAGAAAATTAATTTGGTATGCCCTTAGAAAGAATTCATACACCAGCCACTTATACTTTAGTTTAAAGGTCTTTTTTTTCCTAGCTACAAGTTTGAACAATTGTTCCGTCCAACAGTTAATTATCACTTACCTGTCACGCTTACTTAGATCCTCAGACTTTTTTTTTAACCCATTTTCATTAATATGGTATCTCATCGGGTCAACAACAATAATAATCTATATAACCGATAAATAAACACTTGAAATGTTCACTTTATCTAATTTCCCATGAAGGTCGACATAACATTCAGTCCCATTAGCTAGATGGAGCAAGACAATGAGATGCTTATAGTTTATATATACTTACTAATGGTTTTATTATTATTTTGAATCTTTATTAGCTGGTTTGATTAATTATGACATATTGTCTTCTACACCTAATTGTGTCGTTCATTTAATGTCTAAACAAATAGTTCATGAACATAAACAAACTTAGTTAAACAAAGGTAAACAGACATAAACGAACATCTATAAACAAATGTAAGCAAATACAAACAAACATAAATGAATCAAAAGAGGTTAAAGTATATAAATTCTACAAGAATATAACAAACCTCTTTATATAAATTATAAATTAAAACAATTAATACATAAATATAATTGAAAAATGATTAAAAATAAAAACCTAAATAGACCCGCGGGCTAAAATCTAGTTACTTATACAACATATTGGATGGACAAAATAGTAATTGTAACAAAGTGAGGGAGACGCTGGTAAATTTAATGCAGGTCATCAGCGGCGACTTTACAATTGATCGCTGGGGATGTTAACAATTATCCCCGGCAACATTAACACCATCCCTAAATTCAATTGAATGCCATTCTCTTTACCTCCTGCCTAAGACGTTAAATCAATTGTTTCTTTCACAATATATCATTCCCAATTTCAATATTTCTTTCCTTGGAAGATACAAACCCTAAATTGGAGAGTCAGAAGGTACGTAGTTAGTTTATTTATGCACCTCGTCTGTTATGGTATGAATTCACAGAATAATGATTTTGTTCAGATTTAGGGAAGTTAAGAGTTTAGATACAGTTGATTCATTTTTGTTTAGATACAACTTTGTTTTAGCACTCTCAATATACAAGTTTTAGTTGTGAAAATTTCTAAACTAATTAGACATTGTTGATTTTTCATGAACCTATTCTGTTGAAGAATGATCCAAGGATAGTTCCAGGTAGTATCTAATTCCCACTCTCAACATATATTTGGTGACTATGGATGTTTGTCGAAAGCCTAATTCTTTCTCTGGCGTTAATTTCCAGGGTGGAAGAAACCAATCTATATAAGGAGGCATGCTTATGGTGGCCAGTATCGTGCTACGGGTGCAATTATCAGAGGACCTAGAAAACTGAAGATTTGTTTTTGGTATTTTAGACATTATCTCATTCTGAATTAATTTATGCTTGAAAGCATAAGCTAGATTTTTATATAGTGATTGTTCCATGATTTGCTCAGCTTTTGAGGATGGTGAAACCCCCGTAGAGCTTGATGATAGATTCATAGATAATTTGGTATTTTAAACTTTTTCTGCAAGCATGACTGGCATATTGCGGAATAAATAAATGCAATATGGATCATAGATTCATAGATAATTTGGTAATCATATATATTAAAGCTTCTCTTATTTTATGCAGTTGATAATGGATTAACAATCTAAAAGAAATGGATACATATAGTAAAAATATATCAGATTTATATCCGTAGACTATAATTGAACATGTAATGAAATATGCATGCTTTTAACACCAATAGTTCATACTGTGTAAAATATATCTAGCTATTTTATTTCTTATGATTAAGTTGTTCGGTTCCGCTCTCACCGAATGCCACCATCATCGCGTATCATTGTGCTTCAACTTTTCTTTTGGTTGTTAATTAGTTTTAGTTAATTTGTTCACGTTTCATAAGATGGAACCAAATATGATAAGCTTGCATTGCCGTTGTGTTATATCATTTACACTCAAAGGTGTAACACTATGGTCATTAATGTTAAAATTTTGTTGTGGGTTGTTAATGTTACAATTTGTTGCTGTAAATATCCATTTGTAAAAAAAAAAAGGTTAAAAAACTTAGAACTTTTATGAAATCAATGGTTTCTCATACCCCTTCTCATGTCCGTTTTGTTCTAGGGAGTATCCTCAAGGGCACGGGTGACACTGTGTGTGTGTTTGGTATTAAAAATAATTGTTTTGATTTTAGGTTTAAAGACCATTCAATTCCTCTAGATGGTTGCAGAAAAATCGTTTAGATTGCTTATTTTAACCCTACTAAATGACCCGTTTGTCAACGCATGTAGTAGTAGATTATTGGATAGTTATTGACTTTTTGTAATGTTATCACTTGAAAGAGGGGCATTTGTAAATTTTAACAAATTTTATGTTAAAATGGTGTAGACTTCATTACCGGTCGAATATTGTCCCGCTGCAACGCAAAAACCGGCATCCAGTTCATGCAAATGAAATTTCATGAGAAGATTCAGAATCTTGGTAAACTAAACACTTTACAAGAAAATGAAAAATGTCTTTAATATTAATTCTAAAATATTGTTTTTATTAATGTTGTAGGTCTGCATGCTCATGGTTTAGCTAGTGCTGCTTCTGGATATCATAGAGTTCTTGAGGAAAACCGAAAGCTATATAATAGGCCAAAGATCTCAAAGGAAACATTAGAGTTTATTGTCGGGTGAGACCCGGAAGATCGGATATTCAGAGTGTTGTGGAAAATAGCAAAGAAGGAACAATTACCATAGATACCCCTGTCAAATATGGAAAAGGATGAGATCGTTTAACTTCAACAAAGTACCGGCAGCAACCCAAGGTTTATATAGCTGCTCTTGATCTAAAGTTTACATTAGATATAACTTATAAGTATGTAATTATATAATTATATATTCATTATTTAGCATATGTCATTTTGTCTGAGTAAGGGAATTAGAATTTAGAAGAGTTACTGTGTTAATTCGAGCAGCAAAGAAGGCGGGGGTCTAAAGGCAAAAATCTCTTATCTTTAAATGAGCTTTCTCCATTTCACATGGTGTGGGATAAGACATTGCTGCCATTTTATTAGTGTTGTTTATACGTTTTATTTTGTTAGCATGTTTTGTTTTGTGGGTTGGAAATGACATTTATGGTTTTCAGCACGGACGAACAGTCGAGATGGCATTAGTATGTGCTGGTGTGTCAGAAAATGAAACAAACCACCACTTGAAGGTTCTAGAGTGGCTGAAGGCAGCACTGAAACTGCTAGAGGGCAAAGGTGGTGGTGGTGGGAAACATGGTCTTGCTCAAGGACATGTATCATTTTTATTTTCGTTGTGGTAAATGGGTTTGCTGGGCTAGGTGGGTGAATGTGCTGGGTTGCCCCCAAATATCTATAGCCTGCTCATGTGAACCGGTTTGATCAACGGCTGGTCAAAACCTGTTTGACTCAAATCGGTTCGGTTTAGAAGCAAGATTGGCCGGCTTGGTCACGTTGACTGGGTCCGGTTTATAAATCGGTTTTAAACCGATTTTAACCGGTTTTAAAACGGTTTCCCTCAAACCGGTTCGGTTTTTAAACCGGTTTGGCAGATCTTAAGGGGAACCGGTCCTGAAACTGGGGGATTGGGTCGGTTTGGGAACCGGTTTGAGTGAAACTGGTTTTTTGTACACCTCTAATACTATCATATATAAGAAATCTTGTATGAAACTTATATTTCTTTGATTTTTATTATTATAGATGGACATAAAAATATTGACGGAAAGTGTCCTGGTGGTGTAGTAGGAACTTTATCTTATTTTGATGGCTGTCACATGAAACATTGACTTTTGATACTAAATTTGACTCCCTGATTGTTGACTAATTTGTATATGTTTATTGTTACTGGTATAGTGTCATTTGGTATCGAGAGTGTAAACAGAGGACTAGATACCTTTGGTTTAGTAACTTTTAGTTTAGAGATTGTATGGAGAGGACATGTTATCTTTTGTTACTTTTTAATGGGACAACGGTAACCATAAATGATTAGGTTAACAAATAAAGTATATATTGTTTTTACAACAACTTTTGTGTTTATTGATATGAGAATTTGAATGTTAGACACTTAGACTTAACTTTCTTGAGTTAAATTTGCTAGCTGTAGGCACTTAAGATCGAGGATTGTTGATTTTGAGTTGGAATTTTAATTGAAGGTGTGTTACAAGTTGCTATCTGGCTTTAGGTACTATGAGGATTTTAATTATACAATTTTCATGTTGTTTGTGAGGTAGATCGTTGGTGCCGAAAACTGGGTTTCAATGTCGGTAGCTGACAATATATTTAGAGTGGGTGGGAAGGAAATGAGACTGGCCTTTGTTTTCTTGGATGTCAAGATCTACGTTAGTGCTTAAGGGTTTAGACCAAGTATTTTTATGCATAGGGATTTTAATTAGCTTAGAAGGATTCGGTTCGTGATTGATTCATTGAGGGCATTTACATAATCTTTGTTCTTATATGTAAAATCGACCATGACAATGACGAACTAAACAGTCATCGACCGAATTCTTGTTGCATCCCTGCCCTAATGTGCGGGCTCTCCTACTGGTATGTATATATATATATATATATATATATATATATATATGAAGAAGGAAAGAAAACTAAACGAAGCTTTTGATGCCTGTCTTCTTGAAAGTGGGTTTGTGGTATGAAAGTTATTATGGGGGCAGTGCCATGATTTATTAACCGAAACTCATTGGCGTTGACAAAGTAAGAAAAACGATTCGTTTAAGTTCGTGAATATCGATTGCAAAATGCGATGCTTTTATAATAACAATTTGTATGAAAAAAATATTCTTAGCTAGCGCTGAAGTTTACAAAACTTTATGGAATTTTTAAAGTGAAAGGTTTTCTGTTAGCCAGCGTCCCAGAAAATTGAGGCTCGCCAGATAAAATGACTTGTTGAAATTTGGCTCCAAAATGCTTAAGACTTGTTTGAAGCAAAATATCTTATTTTATTTTAAAGATTTTATTGGAATAATAATAATAATAATAATAATAATAATAATAATAATAATAATCATCATCATCATCGTCCTTAGTAAATCCCACCAATAGCAAAGCTATGGTAGGGTCTGAGGAGGGTAAGATGTAGACAATCTTACCTCTACCCTGAAAGAGTAGAGAGGCTGCTTCCGACGAGACCCTCAGCTCGATAGTATTTTGCATCAAGCCTTGGACATAAGGCACATAACACTCAACCACCGGGACATTGGTCGATTGGTGCGTGTACCCTTATCTTTGGGCTATCAACGCCACCACATGATGCCCGATTAACCTTCCGCCACTTTTAACGTTATTTTCACGAAATTAGTTAAATAACGCCAAAATAGTGCGATTTCACTTTTGCTCACGCGAGGGTTCACACATATATACATCATATATTAATAATAATAATAATAATAATAATAATGACGACGACGACGACGGCGGCAGCAGCAGTAGCAGCAGTAACGATAATGATAATGATAATGATAATAATAATAATATAATAATAATAACAATGATAATTATAATAAAAATAAACCATTCGACTTGACGTAAGGTTCTTTTGCAGAAAATCAACTTGATTAAATATTTATTAATTAATTATTTAAAATTATCGAGGATTTGAAATTATAAAAGAAATAAATATGGAAAATTATGAATATATATATAAACAAGCTTGATGATATTGAAGAGACTAAGTATTGATGACCAGAAAACTAATAAACTTTAAGTGGACAAGGATGCGAGGTAAGGTATCGCATGGTGGAAACATATAACGCCCTTAAATTTTCGTTAAAAGGATCTATGCATTGTAGAGTTTGTACTTTTAACCGAGACCCGATATGACATCTTAAGGGACCTCCTGGTCGTTTTTAAAAGTCATATTATATTAAATTTGGAGCAAGACATCACAATCTAGAAGTTGGAGGGCTGATTATGTAACTTCCCAAATTTATAACCCCAAAGTCGCGCCCCTCCCTCTCTATTGCGATCGGCAGCTAGGAGGGGCAGCCTTATCGGTTTTTGTGCCACTTAAAGTATATTCCAGCATCCCTCGTCTAATTCAAGGTTGGTCCTACCCTAATACAAGTCTTTTTCACCTTAATTCATCTTTATAGCTCGCTTATTCGTCGAAAAATATTCGATTTAGGCTTAACCGGTAGCTATCCAATTATGTTCTTTTAGGGCTGTTTAAAGTGCGGTTTTTGCTCTAACATCTTCCTAGGTATGTCATATGTATCATAGTTTAGTATCGTGAGCTATGGAATTGGTTTGATTGGTCAATTATTGATAGATTGAAAACTAGGATTTTGGTTGTCTAGATTGTTAATTGTTGCGTTTAGCGCGTTGTTAGAGGGGATTAACAACCAATTCAGATTGTGTAGCCTTGATATGATATACGGGCTGTGAAAAACTTAATTTTTATGTTAATGGGGCTGAATTGGTTTTTGGTTGCTCAAACGGGTCGGTACAACACAAATTCGCGTTTAATTGGTAGTTTATGCGTTGTACAAGCAAATTGCCGACCCATTCAACTCGTGTAGTGTCGTGTGGACTTGTTGGCTGTAATTATACTAAATTTGGTCCATACGGGTCTGAGTTGGTTGCTAAGTGCATAAACCACTCGTTAACGCGTGTATTTCATACAATTAACAACTTTCGGGTGTAGTTTGGAAATCCTTTGTCCCTAGAATTAACTAAGGTCCCGGGGGCTGATCTAATTGGAATTGGCATGGTTGAGGCTGTAGGTCAATCAAATCATGTTAGAACGCCTCGTAGGATAAGCGAGTCGATACGGTTCTGTTAGTAATCATTGCGTGTAATCCGACATACGTTTGATTTGTGGGAGTATTTAAGGGTTCTCTAGCTTGTTGCTATTTGTGTGCATCGTGTCAGGTGAGTTCATGATGCCCCTTTTAACTCTTTTTGCGTTTTGTGCTAGCATACACACTCTATTACCAATATTACTCGATTTTGCTCGTTAAAACTATTTGGATGACATTTCATAGCTTTAGTATTATTTGTACATTTATGGAACTAGGTGTCGATTATATTCTATGCCTTAGGATATTTTGGACTCGTTTTGATCATAAATTCCTTAATGGCTACATATGATGTTTATGGTCTAGGCTCGAGGATGTTATTAGGCCTGGTATTAATTGAATACGAGTAGACCTACTTACTTTAGTTAATATTTTGGATGGACTTATATATATATATATATATATATATATATATATATATATATATATTACCTTTTAGCCTACAATTGTTGATATTATTCAAGTCCTTGTGACTAAGGTTTATATGAGTAGGCCTATTGATGTGTGTGTGCATGGTGATTGTGGCCGGTTCAAATCTATTACTTGGGTTCTTAAATCCCAGGGTGGGGAGGCCCGTGTTGCATAATCATCATTAAGGCGGGTCAAATATATTACTTGGATCCTTGACTTCGTGTCTCATGATTCGGGGTGGGGAGGCCCGTCGTTTACTAAACCGTGATCAGGTCAATATATTACTTGGATTCTTAAATCCCGGGGTGAGGAGGCTCGTGTCACGTGCTTATGTCTTACCGGGTTTGGGTCAACTATATTACTTGGGTTCTTATCCTGCAGTGGGGAGGCCCCTATGCGTGTTCGACCGTGAATATATTATTTGGTGATTATGTATTTATTTATTTATTCATTTGCCTATTACTACCTATACTGTTTTATACCCATAACTTTTGAAATGATTTATGAATGTTGTTTGCTAAAACTTGAACTCACTCAACTCAAGCTGACTTTGTGTGTATGTTAGTTTGACTTTCAGGTTAAGGACTAGAGATTATCACTTGGACGTGCTGGAGACTACACGGACGGTTGAGGGCACCTAGTCAAGGACTTTTGAATAAAACGAACATTTTACTTTATTTAATTTTGGACACATGTCCCCGGTTTTGGGGTTTTATGCTTATTACACTAAACTGGTTTTAATGAAACGAACTTGTTTGCTTTTCAATTTTTGAGAATTTTGGATGTGATTACCAACTGTAAGATTCTTGGGTTTTCGGGGCCTTACAAAACAATTTAGGCCTTTTCTGAGTATTGCCGGTGTGCTCGGGTCACCACAATGGTAGCCGGCTTGAAGCACGAGCAATAGGCATATGATTGGGATAAATGGTTGTGTAAGGTTCTTTGCAATAGCTGATGAGGTGGCCGAAACTATCACAATTTGGAGCATTTCGACATTGCGGTAGCATAGTGGTGCAATTGCATGTGTTACATGATGGGTGTGTTCCCGTGCAAGGCTTTTTGTTAGGCTAGGTTTGACTGTCCGAGAGTTGTGTTGGCTCTCGATTGGTTCTGACATAGTTTTGGTGTTTGAATTTACTATTGTGGTTAGTGTAGGTTTTGATGAATCTTGGGTTATCATGGTCGGGATCACGGCGACCAATTGCTTGATAATATGGGTTGTCATTTTATGGGTTGAGTTTCGAGTGCGACGCCTTGGAAATCGATAAGACATGTTACGAAGCGTAAAGGATTCGCGTGATTCGGGACGTAAATATGAAATTCGTATTAACAACCAAAAGAAACATTACAAGAAATATTCCTAAATTCGGAATCAATCATAAAAAAATAAATAAAAATAAAATTATATGAAACAAAATTTGAAATCGAAATTGAAATGTCCATGAGCTATCATAAGTTTTCGCATTTCAATAACAATCTCATAAAAAATTTTTTTGAATAACCAAATGGAAAATATATCAATTTTGAAATAAAGTATCCATAAACCACCATGGATTTAATAGAAATGTAATATAAGTAGTAAAATCAGATTGAAATCGAGTGTTCATGTACCACCATGACTTTTCGTACTTCCAATTAAAACCATAAGAATAAATGAATAAATTCAAATAAAGAAAACGAATTGAACTATTCATGCATCACCATGATTGTAAGCCCCTGAAACCAGGGAGTTAAACAGTTGGTCATCATACCATAAGATTCATATGTAAATGTCAAAAATGGTTTCAATTTAATTAAAAACAAGTCTAGAGTTACATGTAGCAGAAAATATTCAAGTACAAAACCCAAAACCGGGAAATATGCCCAAAAATCAAAATTTAGATAGGTGTAATAATAAATGAAAAGAAAACAGTTTGCATTATTAATTCTCCAACTAGATATGCCTTCAACCATCCGGGTAGTCTCCAGCATGTCCAAGCGGTAGTCCCCAACTTCTCAACTTGAAAATCAATCTAGCATACACATAAAGTCAGCTTAAGCTGAGTGAGTTCACGTTTTTATAAACAACATTTATAAATCAGTTTGAAAATTATAAATATAAAAAATAGTGGAGGAATTCATAAGTAAATAATATAAAATTTCATAGAAAATAATAAATAAATAAATAATTTTTCCTCGGTCAAACATGCAACACGGGCCTGCTCACTCCGAGTCTTACTCGAGTAATATATTTGACCCGATGGCGGTTTAACA